>NC_056733.1:316660569-316773069 GCF_019279795.1 Protopterus annectens
AGATAGGAAATGTGTGAGTAACACACCACATGTAAGACTCCAAACTCTGGCCAGTCTTCAGGTAGCCCTACAGTTGTGAGTTTCCTCAACCACATAACACTGTCATGCCAGACTTTAAATCATGTAGAACATCCATATCCACACAAACCATGTTAAACCAACATTACTTCAAATGTAGAACATCAATACTTACATTCTGTCCCCATATCTGGAACACACCCCTCCTGTTTGTTGGCCTGTCTCCACAGTGTATGTTGCAAGAGGTATATCCAACTACCCTCTGTGATGCTGTTTGTCAAACACCCAAATGACATCCTGCTCACAGTGAAGGAAAAGGGCCAACACCCACATGAAGTGCTTAGTTATAGTGGTGTGTTTCCATGAAATTGGCTATAGGAATGATACCACAGCTGTTCCACATGCAATTAGCAACTGGGGGGCTGCAACTCATGCACAGGCCATCAGCTGATCATAAGCACTACTTACAAAACTCAAGCGGCTGCCTATGCAAAACAGATGTACTTTTCATAGCTTCATAGGTTTTTACTAGGCTATCGGCCCTAGGGCATATACAAGCCTAGACATAACAATTCCCTAGCTATTTCTTCCCACAGTATTTAATTCCCTGGACCCCTGTCTAGCAGGGCAACTGACTTGATACTTGGAGTGAATTTCCTATCTTCCATCCAATCATCAAGGTTCCTTATGAAGAGGGCCAAAGAGCTGCTCTGCTTGACATGTATAGGCAGTCTATTCCAGAGTCTGAGGAGTCTCTGGGTCAGGAACCTATCCCTCCAGCATGTTTTGTTCATTGTGATGACAAGGTTTAGATCCCTGGAGCATGTGTCTCTGAGGGATTGGGATTTCTAGAATTGTAGCATGTCCAACAGCTCTGGGTTTGACATGATCTTGTGTGTTAAGCAGAGATCGCCTCTGAGTAGATGATATGCAACAGAGTATAGGTGGAGTTTTTTTAGACGGTCAGCATATGGCATTTGCTTTAGGCCTGTGATTCTTTTAGTGTGGAATTTCTGCAGCCTTTCCAGTTGTAGCAGATGTCTTGAGAAGTACATATCAAATGGGGTATTGTATTCTATAATGGGTCTAATGAGGGATGAGTACAGTGGGACAATGATGTCCTTTTTTCTGGATGAAAAGCCCTTAGTGATGAGGTGTACCACATAGAAGGATTTCCTGAATGTTGTGGCAATGTAGTTATCGAAGGTGAGATCACTGTCCACCTGTGTGACTAAGTCTCTTATCACACTTCTGGTGTTTAGTGTATTGCCACCTATGTGGTAATTCATGGGTACATATTTTTTCCCAAAGGGGATAACTATACCTTTCTTGGCATTGAGCTTGAGCCCATGGCTCTGGCACCAAGCATCTGTTTCTGTAAGGCCCTTTTGTAGAATATCCACATCATTTGGGGATTCAATAATGGCTCCCAGTTTGCAGTCATCTGCGAACTTTGTTACCCAGAGTCCCTTAGTGTTGGCCTGTAATTCAGTGACGTAGATGCCAAATAAGAGTCCCAGGACTGAACTCTGAGGTACTCCAATTGTCACTTGTCTGGAGCTGGATTTGGAGTGGGCTACTTTTACAGTGTGGGTTCTGTCAGTAAGCCAGTTGGCAACCCATCGAGTGATGTAGGGATTAATGCCCAGCTTAGTAAGTTTATCTATGATTCCAGAGGGGGGATGGTGTTGAAGGCCTTGGCGTGGTCCAGATAGGCTGTGTGGACCACCTTACTCTTGTCCACATCTCTAGAGTCTGATTCGAAGAAGTCAATCAGGTTCAGGAGACAAGATTGGCTCTTCACGAACCCAAACTGCTTGGGGTCCAGTGGTTCAATGTTGCCAATGTCTTTGTTTATAAGTTCCATGATAATACGTTCCATGGCCTTGCAGATCAGGCTCATCAGACTGATGTGGTGGTAGTTCCCGGGATCCAAGGTGGATCCCCCTTGTGGAGTGGGATAACTGTAGCTGTAAGCCATTCAGTGGGCATGAAGCCTGAGATGAGGCTATGATTAAACATGACACTTAGGTAAGGTGCCAGTTTATTTTGTAGTTCATGTAGTACACAGCCTAGGATGTCATCTGGTCACATGGATGTGATATTCTTAGCTTTGGAGAGTGCATGTTTTACTTGTGTGGCCATTATGACCGGAATTTACCAATCTTTCGTTATTGAGATGGGCCCTTTAGGGAGTGAGAGGGGTCTGAAGTTTGCATTGAATTGATCTACCAGGATATTGTCAATACCCTTGGGATTAGTATATTTAATGCCATTCTGTTGCAGCACAGAGCAGATATGAGCATTGGCATTTAGATTCTTGACATAGGTTCATAAGTTCATAGGTAGGTACTAGGCTATTGGTCCTAGGGCCTATATAAGCCTAGCCAATTGGTACCCTGGCTTTTGCCAACCAAGAAAATTATTTTCCTGTGCCCCTGTCAAGCAGAGCCACAGAAGTGATCCCTGGGGTGAATCTCCTATCTCCCATCCAATCACCAAGATTTTTCTTGAAGAATGCTAATGAGGAGCTTTGTTTGATAAACATAGGTAGTTTCTTCCAGAGTATGGGAAGTCTCTGGGACAGGAATCTATCCATCCAGCATGTTCTGTTTATTATGGTGACAAGGTTTAGGTCCCTAGAGCGTGTAGCTCAGAGGGATTGGGATTTCTTTACATGGAGCATGTCCAACAGCTCTGAGTTTGACATAGCTTTGTATGTTAGGCAGAGATCGCTTCTGAGTAGGCGATATGCGACAGAGTAAAGCTGGAGTGGTTTGAGATGGTCTGCGTAGAGCATCTGTTTAAGGCCGGTAATCCTCTTTGTGAGGTATTTCTGTGGCCTTTACAGTTGTTGTAGATGTCCTGTGAGGTACATGCCAAAAGGGCGTTGCACTCTATAATGGGTCTAATGAGTGATGGGTGGTTGTCTTTGGAATCTTCGGCAATTTTATTTTCGTAACTAGCTTTGGAGGATTTTATGAGGGATCTCAGTTTCTTACTGAGGCTGGAAAGGGAGATTTTTGCATCATGGGATTTTCCGTTTTTTTTGCAACAGTTTCTTCCTTTTGTTGCAAAGTTTATTTATGGCAAGGGACCACCAGATTGGCTTGCTTTTTTTGGAGGAGAGTGTCTTGGTTCTTTTGGGTATGGCATGATTCATGCACGAGTGGATGTGATCGTACAGTGCCTTAGTGTAGGATTTAGCAGTTGAACTTTCAGTTCCCGTCTGCATGGGTGTCATGAAGTTTGGCACGTCTGACTTGAGTAGTATGAAGTTGGCTTTGGAGAATTTTTTTACGCAGGTTTCCTTACTGGAGGGTGGGGGTGGGATGTAGATGTCAATGGTGATTAGCTTATGGTCAGACCTGACCAATGAGGGGGTGACCATAAGTGTTGAGCATTGATTTCCCATCTTGGTAATGATCTTGTCAAGGATATTGGAGCCCCTGGTGGGACTAAAGATTAGTTGATCCAGGCCATTGGAATTTATGAATTCCAAGAACCATTGGGAAAAGGTGTTGATACATGAGTAGTTTTCCCAGTTAATGGCAGGGTAGTTGAAATCACGCATTATTAGGGTGTTTGTTTGTATCCTAAACTTTTCCAGTATGTTTAGAAAGGTGTAGTGAGAATCTAGGGGCATGGTGGTGGATCTGTAGGAAGCTACAATTTGGATTGTAACCTTACCTAGAGTTAGTTGCACCTGGAGAATTTCCACATCCACCAGAGAGGGAGAGAGAGAGAGAGAGAGAGAAAGAGAGAGGGACAGAGACAAAGTAAGAAAGGAAGGGAGTAAGAGCTAAGTGTGTTTGTGTATGATCCGTAGGTGGAGAGTGGTATCTGGGTATTATAGCAGTTGTCTATATTGTTTACTTTGATTATATTGTTTACTAATCCGTAATGTCACATAGAAATTGCACATGGCTGTACACATTTATGGCTGAGGATTGTCTACAATAACCTCTACAGTGTTTGAAAACTGTTGACTTTGTAATGTGGACAATGGGACATATAGATCCTCAATATAATGATGTAGCAAAACCCACACTACAATGGATCCTGCTATTACACAATCACCCCAACAGGATACTGATTACACACATATACAATCACACACTTAACCGTACTGAGTTTCACACCCCTGCCTGACTATGTATTGCTATTACTATGTTACGCAGTTATTGCACATGCCACTGAGCTTTCATGTTGGAGATCTGTCCAAAGCTATCTTTTAAGGTGAGTGACATCAGCAAAAGTGCTAAAGGAGGAGTAAGGGAAGTGTAGTAAGTGTGAACGCCCACAAATGCAGGTGTCAACAAAGACACACACACGCACTCTCTCAGGGAAACATACACATTATCACAGTTGGCAGGATCAGGAATAGAACTTCTATTCAACTAGTTTGCTATACTACCATATTACGCAGTTATTACAAGGACCACAGAGCTTATATGGCTGAAACATGGCCAAAGCATTATTTAAAGGTGAATGACATCAGCAGACATGCTAAAGTAGGGCAATGGGAGGTATAGTGAGTGTGAATGGCTTCTAAATCATTTATCTCCACACACTCACACACGCACACACACACACACACACACACACACACACACACACACACACACACACACACACACACGCTCTCTCACACACACATTTGCCAGTATTGAGATGACTGAAATGCATAGGTGCATTGCTTCACAGTTGTTCAGTAGGTGAATGGCCCTGAAGGCTGTATAAGGCTATGCAAAGGGAATAACTCTGCATCAGGCCACATGACAATAGTCTCCAGTGTAGCTTAGTGGTGTAGTCCCTGGAGTGGTCACCAGGGATGAGTATTGTATTCACTATTCACTCATTTGAGTTACTATTGTGGGTGGCCAGTGACGTGCACTGCTTCCCATGTATGTTATCTATATTCCATATCATGAACAGTGTCTGGGTTGTGCATATGTCCCACACCCATGTTCTTTGACATATGGAAGTCTACTTGAGGTCTCTGGGGCATGTTGTGTGGACAGATTGTTATCTTCTGATGTAGGATTCCTGACCTCATTTGATGAGACCTGCTATGGAACAGAGGTTGTGCTTGCACCTACATTGACACCATGATACAGTTATTCAGTAGAGTTAGTGGCATCTGTCCATACAGGGCATGTGTATAAGGCATGGTATTCCCTTTGTGGGTTACATTTGCAGACTCTATAGTTGTTGCAGACATCCTGTGGGGAGCATAGCAAAAGGGCCACTGTAAGCATTTAATTGCCTACTTTGGGGATGGAACACAGTGCCATATCCATTTACTAGCTGGATAAGACAAACTCCGTCAGGAGATGTAACACATCACAGTACTTTCTGATGTCAGTGGCACTCTTGTGGTCAATAGTCATGTAGTCCCCTGCAATCACACTGTGGTTACTATCTGTGAGGCAATATGCAGGGAACTACCAATATAATGGGTGTTGCATAGCCAAGTGTGTTTATGTATGAGACATGGGTGGAGAGTGTTCTCTGAGTAATAGAAGGGTTGCCTATATTGTTCACCAATCCATAATGTCACATGTAGGGCTATTGATTGTCTACACCAGCCTCTCTGGTGTTTGACATCTGTTGTTCTTGTAAGGTGGACATTGTGACATATACTAGGTCCTCAACATAATAATTTAGCAAAATTCACCCCACAATGCATCCTGTTATTAAACAATCACAGCAATCTCCACACAGGATACTGATGGCGGACACATGCACACACAAACACACACACACCCACACACACACACACACACACACACACACACACACACACACACACACACACACACACACTTGCCAGTATGATATTCAAACCCATACCTAGCTATGTATTGCTACTATAGTGTATCGGGTGGACATTGTGACATATACTAGATCCTCAACAAAATAATTTAGCAAAACCACCCCACAATGCATCCTGTTATTACACAATCACAGCACCCTCCACACAGGATACTGATGACGGACACACACACACACACACACACACACACACACACACACACACACACACACACGCACACACACGCACACTCATGCACACGCACACACACATGCACACACACACACACACACACACACACACACACACACACACACACACACACATACACACACACACACACACACACACTTGCCAGTATAAGATTCAAACCCCTACCTAGCTTTGTATTGCTACTATAGTGTACTACATTTATCTCACGTACCATGGAGCTTATAGGATGGATGTTGTCCCAAGATACTTCTAAGGTGAGGAACATCACCAGCCTTTGTAAATACTGGCATTGGGTGATGTAGTGGGTGAGAGATCCCAAAAATAATTTTACCCTAAACACACATTTACATTTGCCAAGGGTGAAGTTCAAACCTCTATTTAACAAACTTTACTGACCATTATGTTACACATTTACCATATACACTGCTGACCTGACATGGTTTAGAGTTGGCAACAGGAACTTCTAAGGCGGATGATATCTGCAGGTGCTAAAGTCAGGTTCTGAGATGTGTACTGGGTATAAATGAAGCCAGAATCTTTGAGGTACACACACACAAACACTTGCCACAGATGAGAGTCAAACCCATACCTGTGTAGTTACGGCTACTACATTGTTCCACATTTATGGCAAGCGCCATGGAGCTTACATGTTGGAGAGCTCTCCACAGGTATCTTTGAAGGTGACTAACATCAGCAGCAGTGCTAAAGGAGGAGTAAGGGGAGAGTAGTAAGTGTGAATGTCCATATTATCAGGTATTATTAAGGACACACACACACACACACACACACACACACACACACACACACACACACACACACACACACACACGCACACACAGAGTTTCACAGTTGCCATGTCTGGGATTAAAACTCCTACCTAATTAGTATGTTACACTATAGCATTACACAGTTATCACAAGCACCACAGAGCTTATGGGGCTGAGACTTGAAAAGAGGGTTATTTCAAGGTGACTGACATCAGCATGCATGCTAACAAAAGCAATGGGAAGTGCAGTGTGTATGAATGGGCCACAAACCATTCCTCTGGAAACATACACACACAACACTCAGTCACACACAACTTTACATTTGACAGGACTGGGTATACAAATGCTAGATGAATACTGATTTCTACTATCGTGTTACAGTTACACAGTTAACACAAGCACCACAGACACTATAGGGCTGAGGGATACCAAAAGCAAATGTCTACAGTGATTGACATCGGCATATCATGTGATATTAGCCAGTTGGATGTGTGGTGGGTGTGACAAGCCTCCTGATGAAAATCTCTTTGTCACTGTCTGTCTCTCTCTTCTCCACATCTCTGGGTGTGTATGTTTGACCTACTATTGTGTGTTGGACTTGGATATGTGTGAGTATTCCAATCCAATGTGTGTGAGAAGCATGACTGGTGTGCAATGTGGTGTGTGTGCACAGGCATCTGCAACTGACAGATATGTATAGTCCACTGTTGATGTCAGACATGGGCTTCATTTCTCTAAGTTTAGGAGCATGCCCAGTATGACCTTCTGTATTGAGTATGTGAATCCATTCCAGGTAGGTTGTACTCCAGTCCAGACATTTGTGTTCTACACCTACAGCTAGTGACCTGTTTCTGCAGGATATCTGTAGATAGGTTGACAATATGAAGTCACAATGGGTGAAAGATAGTGGGATACGGTAACTATTGTGTTTGTGCTGCTTGTGTTACATGGTTGGTGTTAGCAGGGATATTCAGACATATGTGCTGTTTTACACTGTGATGTATTATGTCATCAACTAATGATAGACGCACTTATTTGCTCACATTTATTTACCGGGAAATACAATATGAATGAAGCTGCAGCCAGTATTGTGGTCTGCAGCCTACATATTCTTGCACACTCATGCCTTTCTGGAGGGGTAGCTGCAGACACTCGCTAATGGGTCTGTGTAAATGATCCAGCACCTCGGTACTGCAGTGGCTGTGATCCTCTGCTTGTACGTCTATTGACATAACAGAATGGCCATATTCTGCTATGGCCATACCTCTCAGCTGTACAGATTCACCCAGTTTACCCAGAGGCAGGGCTCATATATCTGGTCAGTTCCCCTTCACATTGTGGTTTACAAGCAGGTTTGTAGCCACCCATTACTGGGTTTGCAGGCAGGGGTAGTATGGGCACACAACAGAGTTTCAGACTTCACACACTCCATGGCGTCTATGCTTCAACACCCCCACTCTGTTATTCTTTCCTCTTCCTAACATTATGCAAGCGATATCTGAGAAGTATCACTATAGTTGCTCCTTCATCCCAGCAGTATTTAGGGGTTGGTCCACAGTTCATGCAGTAGGACATGGTGGGCATGATACAGGGATTTGTCAACATGGCCTTGCATTTGTGTTCTGTGCACTGTGTTATGTTGTTAGTTGGGACCCCATGCGATAACATACATTGGCAGTACAGGTGAGGCACAGGCCTTTGACAGAGGACTGTAGGGCATTTGGTAGTGATTCAGGAAATATGTAGCAGGCCAGTGCATTCTGTTACTCCTACAGTCCCAGGCTGCAAGCCACTGGATTCCCCTGGGGTGACAGGGTAAGCGTGCGAGGTGTTAATGGCAATAGTTCCTGTCCATATTAATCCATTGCTTTGGAGGCTGACAGGGTGCTGCTTACAGCTAGGGACACACCTGCATGGGACACCTCTTCAGCATGCTGCATTATGTGGGTATTCCCATACAGAAGTGGGATCATACTATACTCATTCCCAACAGCAAGGATATGACATGTGATAAACCTGTGGCTGATGGTGGGGTGAGATGAATGCATGTGTGATATGGAAGCTTCTTGCAGCTGACTCACAGATATACCTGGGACAGTCACCTTATGCTGCCTTGTGCGGGGACATAGGCAGTCTCTCACTACTTCATAACTGTGCCTTTTGTGGTCTGCCAGTGATTGGCCAGACTACATCAGTATTCCATACTACACAGACAACTAATGTGCTGCTAACCTGTATGTACAATTCCAAAGGTGTGTGCAGTTGACAGTTTTTAAATTTTATGTACTCTGTCTAGGGTACTTCCACCTCTTTACTGTGTGTGTATGTCTTGACCCATATTCATGGCATGTACATCTTTCAGATGGTGACATATATTGATATCTGAACAGTGAGTATGGATGACTGCTGAATTGGGTCTTGCTGGGATGCATTGTGGTTGGCACTGCAGTTGTCAGGACATGGCCCTGACATCAACAGTACTGGGCATAGGCCACCAAGGCACAACCCTCCATGCTTACATGCTGACCACTTCTACACAATGTACAACACACAACAAACTAACCCACAGACCCCTGCATATTGCACACATGCAACAATCTATTCTGTAAATTGGACACGCTCAGGTAATCTGTGCTCAACTGTTATTAAACCCACATGTATATATTACTGCACTTCTACATAGGATTGTGGGGGGGAGGGGCACACCTGACAACTGTAAACATTTGCTATGACTGTACTGGTATTTCAGGTACTCTGTTGGCTTCCATTTCATTTTGTATTCTGACCTATCGTATAGACTAGAGGCATATCAGTAGAGTACAGATCATAGGTTTTATTGGCCTATATTTCAGTTTCAGACTTCTTGTCCTTCAGAACTAACATACAACTACCAGACCTGTTGTAGTCTGTCTGTGTAGGTCTGGAGGGGGGCTGTTCTCCATCGCCATCAATTGGAGGCCTTAGCACAGCCTTTCTTTATGATCATCTGCACCTGTGCTGCTGGCTGAGGCTGGTGTTGGGTATGTGAGCCTCACTGACATGCATGTGTGTGTCCTATGGACACACATTTGGGCCACCACATGTACTGCAGTGGGATTTGTCACCTTGTCTAGTACTGCCTACTTTGTTGACACCAGCATTTGTTATGGGTTTCATGCTCTCCATATAGGTATCCACTATCTGCTGCCATCCCATTCAGCCACCTGATTCCCTTGCATTCTCTTATCCATACCATAGATACAACTAGTAGAATATACTCCTCCATTCAGCAAATGATAGGAAGAGTGACTTACCTTGTGGCTGTGCCAGTATTGATGATGGTGCTGGAGTGCTGACTATGTCGGATGCACATAATACACTGCCTATACATGGTAAAGCACAGGTAGTGTCATGTTTGGCATCCCTTTTACTGTATGTGCGAGTCAGAGAGAGGTGTAATTCCCTGGTTCCCTAAAATGTCAGTGTATGTGCTATGTGTTGCTTCTTTGCCAAAGCCTGGGCATACTGGGCATGCCTCCTTCTGCCTACATGGGCAAGCTCTGGTTGTTCCTCCTCCGAGTCACTCTCCGTCTGTACTAGCCTTGGCAATGGTGGAGGGCTGTGTAGCCCTGCCCCATGCTGTTTCTGCTGCTGCAGTTTCTGCAGGATTATATTGTGTAGCATGGCATATACAATGAAAATGTTTGTGCATGTAGCTGAAGAGTACTGCAAGGCTTTACCAGATATATCCAGGAATTGGAACCATGACTTGAGAATCCCAAGTATATGCTCTATTATGTTTCTGGTTTGTGCATGTGCCTCATTATGGAGTTCTTGTTTGGGTGTGTGTGCATTTCTGATGGGTGTCATCAGCCATGGCTCCAGTGCGTAACCAGCATCCCCCACTAGATGGCCATATGGGATGTCCCCACTGGCAAATCTCTGGTACAGCTGTGTCATATGCCAGATTTGGGAGTCGTAATATCTTCCAGGACTGCCAGCACACACACATTCATGATAATGCCCTGGGCATCTCACATGACCTGGCAGTTGATGGAGGGGAAGCCCTTGTGGTTTATGAAGACCATACCCAGCTCACCTGGTGGTTCTTTGATGTGTATGTGTGTGCATTCTATAGCACACACTACATCAGGGTATTCTGCTATTTGCTGGAAGAGATGCATATTGCTGGTCAGCGCCTCATGGGTGTTGAGGAAATATATGTGCTCACCGGCATGTGCTGACATGGCATCGAGGAATCGGTGGAGTACCCTGGATGCTGATGTCTGTGAGATCCCCATGATATCCCCAGTTGGCCTTTGGAAGGTACCTGTGGCTAGTATTCTTAGGTCTACACTTACCGTGGTATCCAATGGGATGGGTTCCCCTCTGTTGGTTCTGTGTGTGAGGTGTGGCCTGCACAGCTCAACAATTTGCTGTAGTATGTCCCTGTCCACCCTATAGCACTCCACTCTCTCCAGCTCATGTAGCCCATGGTAGGTAATCCTGGTTCTGTACACTTCTCCTTCTCCTCAATGTGGGTTGGTCATCAGCATTCTAATCCTCACCACCCTCAGCCTCTTCCACATATTGATGTATGAGAGCGACAGCATCCCCTATCATTTTGTTAATTTTGTCAGGTAAAGTTTCACCATCTGTGTACACTGATGGTGTAGAGTTTGTTGGAAAAAACAGAGTGAAAGGTGTTTGCATAGTTTATAGAAGTGTGCCGACCTGGGATGCTGCCTGTGTAATTGGCTGATTCTGATACATTTCACCTGACAGCTATGTTAGTTCTCCTTGATTGCCTTGCTATTGCTGTTTTCCTTTCCCATTGCCTTTCCATTTAAGCCCCGAGGCTCACTGTGCATACCCAGTGCTAAGATGTGAACAGAGCTGCTATTTTCTGTTTTTGTTTTTGTTTTGTTTAAAATCCAGTGTACAGTGCACAACCCGTTTAGGCAATGTAAACACTGCTAGGCAGCCTCAGACACACCCCCTTCCTTAGCTGTGCTTAACTAAGGGCAAACACGGGCCACAGTGCTCCAGTAAGCTTACAGCATGCATGATACTCCCTCTTATGAGGTCATCTACCTTTTATGCTTATACAATGGTGTTGCTGCACCTACACAGTTGGATGCAAGCTTACACAGAGGGGAAATCAGTGATTCAATATCAATCACCTCATTTGCATAAAACTGACTGCTAATGCATGGTTACAAAACTGACACTCAGCCTTCCCCCTTAGCAACCACTATTCCATGGTATTATTGTCTTATGCATGCCATTGACTATTATGGCAGAATGCTGATTTGAGTTTAAAAGCTTATTTCCAACATTTTCCTTATTTTTGGGCTGATCCCGTTTGTGCACCGCTGCCCTAAGCTTAAAGGGCCGAAGTCGGCCAAAAAAAAAAGTTATTTTTTTATAATTTTGTAAGTATTTCCCATGCCAATGGCCATATATTTGGCCATTGGCATACCTACTACATTGAATACATGCTTTCTTTGGAGCTGTCATGCCTCTATTTTGTAATTTCCAGAAATGCATTTGGTTAGTAACCGAATACATTTATGCAGGTTACACTATTCCTGCACAGATGCCTACCTGCTTCCTCAATTGCCAATTCATCTCATTTGCATGGTTTCCACAAGCAAAGGGTGTAATTAACATACAGGAGCTGTGTTCATGCAGGAATAGTGTAGGAGTGCTCATGCACGTCCCGGGAGCTCTTTCCTGGATCACTCATTGGCCATATTGCATGCAGCAGCTCTTGCACTATTCCTGCATGCCGTGCAGAGCTTACTGAATCCTGGAGGTGATGTAGATGTAGTTATATTTGAAGACACAAGATTTTTAACAAATGAAGAAAGTTTAAAAACAGAGCCTATGGGGAGGAAAGACAATTTGGAATCTGGGAAATGAGAGATGTTCTAGAATAGACATACCCCCGGATTTATTATTCTTCCATGCAGGGCTAGCTAAGTCCCACATGGAAGTGGCCATTTAGGAGCAGGATAGCAGCGCGCCATGCATATTAATGAAGGTTTGCTGCCTGAGCTCCTAATCTTACATGGAGCGTGTAAGGGTGCAGGGGGCGTGTCTGAGAGCAGAGCTCTCAGAATATACATGCCCCTGCAATGAAGAACAGCAGAAAGCCCTAAAAGAATGAGTGAGACTGCTCATAAGTGTACGCATACCCCAGCAACATCCCCCCACGTGTACAAGACCAATAGTTAACACAAAAAATAAAAAGATACTTTTTTTTTATGAAACAGATTAAATTTAACCGTAGGTGCTTAGGTTTGCCCATCGCTCAGCTATGGTTAATGCAGCTTAAATGGCAGAAGAGGATAAAAAGCAAGATATATGCAAATGAAGCAGTATATCAATAGTGTAGTAGGCAGAGCATTCACCTTGTGAGCAGTCATTCCCGGTTTGAGTCCCACTGCACACATTCCATTTTCCATGTCAAATCATGTTATGGCCCATGTTTTTAGTTGCATAACCTACTAAATAACATATATTTGTGAACTGGAGTACTGCATTAAATGCTGATGTGAGATGTCAGTGTCATAATGTTGCAAAGTCCACAGATTATCACATGTGCCCCATACAGTATATGTACACAGGAATCAGGGGTACAAATGGAAGGTAAAATGTGTAATGAATGATAACTCTATACAGCTTCCAAATACCCCACCTTCCAAAGAACCATTAGACATTGCTGTCTAAATTAGTGCAGTGGTAAGTGGGATTAAGCACTAGTAAGCAAGAGTAAGCACTATTGAGTAGTAGTAAGTGGGAGTAAGCATATGTAAGCACTAGTAAGTTGGCTTAAGCCCGTTTGCATGGGGGTAAGCAATGTGCACACAGGTTAAGCAATTTTGAAGCTAACTCTCTGTAAGCATATTTAACAGGAGGTTACTATTGCTTACCCTCACACATACCCCCTTACAAGTGCTTAAACGTGCCTTAATCACTCTTTATCCAACAGCCGCTGTTCTGCCCAGTAACAAAATAAACAGCCTTGCAAGTCTTGAACCCAGAACCCTATACCCTACAGTCACAGTAGTTAACCACCAAACCAGTACATACGATTGTGGTATTGCCAAACAAATACTCACTGTATTAAAATCAAACTGAACATGTGAAAGGAATCAGTATACAGACATATGTTCTATAACCTACTACATAACATAAATATGTGAACTGGAGTACTGAAGTAAGCCCAGATGTGAGGTATAATTGTAATAGAGTGTTGAAGTCCCCTATTAAACACAAGGACCCTATACAGTGTACATACACATGAATCATGGATACCAGACATATCTATATATCTATATCTATATATATATATATATATATATATATATATATATATATATATATATATATATATATATATTACATGTAATGAATAATAAATCAATGCCAAAAAGCAAATATAATGCAAAGTAAATATTAAGCAACGCTAAGCATTGCAATGGCCAGCTTAGTAGGTGTAAGCAATGTGTAGGCCAGCTAACTCAATTTGCCCAGTGGTATACCCCTTCAAAAAATAATTTCCCATATATATATAGCTCGGGGCAGGGCGTTTTTTTCTAAAAAGGGAAAAAAGCCCAAAAAAAAAAAGGGGGCCCCTTTTTTAAAAAAGGAATATAAAAAGGGGGGGCCCCCCTTTGCCAAAATGGAAAAGGAAAAAAAGGCGGGGAAAAAGGGGGGGGCCCAAAAGGGGGGGGGAAAATGAAAGGTTGAAAAATTTTGTTTTTTTAAAAAATTGGGGGGGGGGGGGGGGGGGGGGGGGGGGGGGGGGGGGGGGGGCGGGGGGCGGGGGGGGGGGGGGGGGGGGGGGGGGGGGGGGGGGGGGGGGGGGGGGGGCGGGGGGGGGGGGGTTTTTTTTTTTTTTTTTTTTTTTTTTTTTTTTTTTTTTTTTTTTTTTTTTTTTTTTTTTTTTTTTTTTTTTTTTTTTTTTTTTTTTTTTTTTTTTTTTTTTTTTTTTTTTTTTTTTTTTTTTTTTTTTTTTTTTTTTTTTTTTGGTCCCCCCAAAGCCACAATCCCAATGACAAGGGGCCCATTTTTAAAACACCAATTTTAAAATTTACTTTTTTAGGGAAGGGATTAAATTTTTTTAGGTGAAAGGTTTGCCCCACGCGCTAAGGGTTAAGGGGCGGGTTAAATTTTGCAGAGAAGGAAAAAACAAGATTAGAATTAACCCAATAAAATGTATGGAAAGAGCATCACCGGAATATCGGGAGTCCATATATTTATGTAAATAAAGCATAATACCTACAATAACTAATGGGGACGGGTTTTTACTCTTAATAGGGTAATGTAGTGCAATTTAAAGTACGGTTTTTTAACACTTTTCCCAACTTGACAAAATAAAAATGGTAAAATTTTGTAATGAGGGTTAATCCCAATCATTCAACAAGACATAGAAAAAACAGAAAAGGACAAGAAAAATAAAATAGCATAAAAATGAAGAACTTTTGTTTTTAACTCCCATGGTTAAATCCAGGGTAAGCCATAAAAACTACCCCAAATTACAGAAGTAGAATTCCATACCCATAGTCCCTTAGTCCCCCTAAATCAGGGGATCCCCAGGTTGGCTGCAAACAAAATAAACGTTGAAATCTTGAACAAACCTTACTAGCAATCCCCAAAGTTATAGAGTAATCCAATATTATCAACCCCCCATTTGAACTGTCCCAGATGTTACATAACAAGTGAAAAAAAGTAATGTAAATCTTTTTTTTAAAAAGGGGAAAAACTTTGCTCCCCAGGCATCAGAATGAAAGGGAAATAAAAGATAATCATGCGGACTTTTTTTTGGTATTTTTCTTTGATGTGGTTGCCAGAATTTTAAGGGTGACTATCACTGCCACCCAACCTGTACATAATATAACTGCAATAAAAACGTATAAGAGTGGAATACAAGGTCAGTGTAAAACACAAGTTATACCAGAAAAGAAAAGAGATATACAGCAAAAATAGCAACCAAAGGAGGCATTTTTAGGTTGCAAAAGCCAGGTTGAATCCTTTGGGGGGAGTATGCATAAAAATAAACAACTGTAAGTAGCCCAGAATGTAGTATAGGCCCCATACTGCTCCGATTCCCCCGGGAAATAGGGGGGATGTCCCAAAATTGGGCTAAACAAGAATCAACTGATTGTACCATCTATAAGAAAAAACCCTGTCTGTAGAAACTCCCAAATTTTAAAAAAATAAAAGTATGCCCCATTACACCCAGTTGTCAACTGGAAATGACAGAACAGGGAGAGTAATGCATAAACTAAGTAAACTGGTATTTGTTGGAAAATTTTCAGGTAGTGTAACAAACTTTCCCCACAGGTACAGATATAAAATGTCCTAAAAAAAGGGCCCTTCTGGACTGTTTCCTGGATTTATGGATTTTAGTTTTGCGGCCGAATAATAAGTACACATCATGCAACTGTCTACAAATAAACTGTTAGGAAATCCTGTATAAATGTTGTAAGCTTAAAGGGAAGAGGGAATAGTCTATTATGTCACTTCATTTAGTGGTAAACATGCCAAGGTCAAAAGAAGGGACATTTGATAATAACCAACGGGGAGTTGTGTAAAAAACAGTTATTTAACAAAAATTTAAGGTATCCATAAGAAACTGCATAAAACCGTTCTATAATATGAATACAGCCCAAATAACAAGGGATTAAAAATTGTAAGGTACAGAAAACAGCACACTGGAAAGTAATGCAACACAGGAATCCTATTTGTTAAATTGCATTTCCCCCCCAACTAACAATACCAAATCCCATAAGGGAATATTTCACTTTTATGTTGGGACATGTCCATTGTTTGAAAAAAAACTGTTTCACACCTTTTTGGAAAACCCCCTTTTCGGGTCCCATCAATGTTTGGGTTTTTCCATTGGGGTCCATTATCATGTTTGCTTGCAATGTTCAACTGGTGTCTAAGGGAAATTTTGATTTTTTTCCCAATTGTTGCTAAAATGCAGGTCCCGGGACCCCCCTGTCCCATATGGTGTCCCGAGGACTAAACCGGGGATTCCCATTTGGTTGAAATTTGGGGTGGAACCACCGGGGTTTTCCCCCTTTACAAAAACCCTGTCAATCCGGTTGGGTGGTCATAGAAGCTCAAAGCAGTTTGGGGTCAACACCCCAGCTGTCAAAGGGGGTCCCTTTGGCAACCACTTTGGGGTTTGGGGGCATTTGACTCCCAGGGTGGGGACCTCAGTCCCATTTTTCATATGGGGGTTCCAAATTTCAACACCCCCCCACAAGGGAAATGTATATACTGATGTTTTTTTTGTTTTGCTGTTAACCCCCCAATACCTAAATTCCCTTTTCCCCTCCCCAAATCCCCCCCTTCCCCAAAAAAGGGGAATTGACCCAAAAAATTGAACATGTGCCTTTTTTAATGTCCAGGGCAATGTAATTTTCAATTGGCATCCAAAACAATTATGTTGTTTTACCCTTGGGTTTGAGTGTCCAAAATCAATAAAATTGTTATATCCGTTTTCTTAAAGAAATGGGCACTATACCTTCCCAACCCCCTGCCACCCTAGCTGTTTTCCCTACTGCTTTCCCCTTTGGCCCTTTTCCATTTCCTATAACCCTTTTTTCCTTTTTTTTAAAAAAAAGCTTCCCCAAAGACAAGACAGAATTTTTAACCCTTTTTCTGGGTAAGCATTAAAAGGGTTAAAAATTTAAACGGGTAAAAAAGGAACTTTTAAGAGTGCTTCTCCTTAAACCCCAAACCCATTTGCTTAAGTCCCTTAATACTGCTGCCCAGCCAAAAAAATTAAACAGCCTCTGGGCTCAAACCCCTACATAAAAAATGTTTACCCATGCCAATACTGTCCCTTTTTTTAAAAATTAACTCAATTATAAATATTTAAACAAGATAAAAAATTTTTGGGGGTTTTTTTGTTTTTTGGGGTTTTGGAAATTAATTTTCAAATGAATAAACATATATGTTTTAATATTATTTTAAATAATAAATTATTATATAATTTAAATATATATTATATTAATATTTTTTATTTTTTTTTTTATTATTACATCTACACTTTTTTCTTTTTTTTAAAAAATTATAAAATATTTTAAAAAAATTTTAACTTTTATATAAAAAAAAAAAAGAAACAAAAAACAAAACCCAAACCCACACAACTCTTTTAAATCTTTTTTTAATTTTGAAAAAAATAAATTTTTTGTGGGTTTTTTATAAAAAAATTTGTTTTTTGGAGAAATTTAAAAAATATTTTAAAAATTATATACAGACATATTCAAGTAAAAAGTTAAAAAAAACATTATGTAATGCCCATTTGGGGGTGGGGGGTTGTTTGGGGGTTGTTGGGTTGTTTGTTGAAATATAACCAATGAAAACATGGGAAAATTTAAATATCCCCCCATTATATTATTATAATAAATATATATAATTTAATAATTAAATTAAAATCAACATTCCTAAGATACATATACATAGACACATATATTCTGATATATATATATATATATATATATATATATATATATATATATATATGTAACTACACATACACACACACAGATATGTATAGGAAGATACATATGTAGAAGATGCACACAATACGGAACAGCCACTATGCCTACTGTTGCCATCTTACCAACTGGACACTGTATGAGCCACCCATACAAATGACAATTGTTGCCTGCAACATATACAATTTTATACCCACAGAGAGGTCAAAAGATATAACACCGCACGCAAGTTTGCATACATGGGAAAGCTTTATTTGTGTACTATTACAGTTGTATATGCATTGGCATATAGCTGTTTAGACTCTGTCATACATATAAACAGAGTAATGCAACTGAGAAACAGTTATATTAATATAGTAGTCTGAAAAGGTTTACACATGTTGCTGTCCAGGCCGAGGCCTTCAAGTAGTACTATAGCAAAGACAGACTGGGCCACAGGATAACATTCAATCAACAGTAAGTAATGCAGATGTATAGTCCAGCAGCCTCTAACTGCACTCTGTACACAATCCCTAGGGGGTAATGACCGCAGTTGACACAATCACACTGACAAACAGAACAGTCTGTATGGCCGGAAGCAGTAGGCCTGCATTTACCCAAGGTAACTTGTATGGTAATGTACATCCAGATACCTTAAGGCAGCTTACTTCTGTTACCCCCATATGTTGTAGCAGCATAGATCAGTTATGGTGCATCCCTCATAGACTGAATAATACAGGGCCATATGCCACTGTTACACTGGCCTCTGGAGTGCATAAGGGCACACATGTATTGTGTAGATGAAGTCCACACATATATGGACCCAACCCCTCAATATGTGTGGGGGCCACAACAGAGTGAACTGATGGCAGGAATGGCAGCATGACATACTCACAGCCTACTACATAACAACCCCTGACAGCATGTAATATGTACAAAGCCTGGTATATAGGTGGAGGACAGAGGCTGGAACACAGGCCCATATGTGAAATACTGTTGTCATACACTAAGCAAGTCACTGGTGTTACAGGATAGTCTGCAACATACCCTTAGTCAGGAAGATGAAGTTAGAAACAGATATGGATGTAGCCATGTACTGACAGCACTTAACAAACACACTGCCAGTGATATATCTGACACAAGACCTGTGTGGTGGACAGGCAAAACATAATAGGCACATATCTGGCCATCAAATGGATAGGCCCACAGCTGAGAGCTATTCAGACAGACTGCATTCCAAGTTAAACTAGTATGTGCACGCAAACCCTGTAACACTGGTGCTATACAATGCATACAACAGCACTACCCACACTCTGTCTGTAGTTCTGGAACCTCATACAAGTATGCAGCTGGCCTGAGTGTGCAGGTTCTCTTGTAAGAGGTGCAGCTACCTGCTGTCTGTAACACTGCTGCCCACACACAGGAAGGATGTCCACCATACAGGAAAGGTAAAGGGACCACGCCCACATGATGTAGGGATATATAGTAGTTGATTGCCATGACAGTGGTAATTGGAAGTACTACACAGCATGCTGCATGCGGGTAGCAAGTGGAGGACACTGATTGGGGCAGAGGCCATCACCTGATCATGTGCATCACCTACAAAATCTATGCTGCAATCTATTCAAAGCAGCTCAATCCATTTACTGGAGGAAGACTGAGGGAAAGAGAGAGAGAGAGAGAGAGAGAGAGAAATAGAGAGATAGAGAAAGTGATTGAAAGGCAAAAACAAACACTAGAAAAAAAAAAAACATCCAGAAAACTATCCAGAAGAGACATCATTACCAGAATAGGTATGTGAAGTATATATGCATGAATCTAACTGTAGTACTTGGTCCATAATAATGGGATAGATGATGTGCAATGATTTATATGCGCCATCAGGTATTGTTGTAATGATGCTCAGCTGAACAACTGCTAAGGACGATAGGGTCTGTCCCTGTGGGTAATGGGCCATACCCATCAACTGTGCAGAGCAGCACTGACTGATAAGATGTAAGCCATCATAGTGTGTGTTGTGTAATAGGAAGTATGTATATTACTGTGGCCAATAACTGGTGGTGGAAGTAATGCCATAATGATGGACACGTGGGCTCCACAGCCCACCTCTTTCAGGATACTCAGGTGATCTTGTATTGTAGCATTCAGGAATGCCATAGGTGTGTAATAGGGATACCTGCAATCTGCCCCTATATATACCCTCCTAATGTCAGGCTGTGCTCATATGTGGCACCTGTCTGTGTTGTAGCAAGGCATAATGGTCCAGCTGTGCAGGAAGGTGTTGTGAGATTGTGGACCTGATTTCTGAATGTACTCCATATATAGGTATGCATATGCGTACACACACACACACACACGCACACATATATATATATATATATATATATATATATATGTATACACATGTATGTTCACAAATATACAGATACCCATGTGTAAACATATATATAAACATATATATATATATACAGCATCATATATATCTGCACATATATAGATATATACCTATATGCACATGTCTACATATATAAAAACACACACACACATATATGTATGTAAATGCATGTCCCCTATATTACCCCCACAGTGCTGCAAGCTATGTGTGAGGGAACAGCACACATAGCAATACACACAGATATCTACAGCTTTCGGTGTGTGTGACATGGATGCGTATGTCACATGTGAACCCATTGCTGGGACTACATTGCCCTTGTCTGTGAAGTATGGAATGGGAATATGGGGAAGTATGGCAGGTATAGTTGCGGAGGTGTTCAGGGTTGGTAGATATAGAGGACAACCTACAGGGGTGGTATGTGACACATGTGGTGGGTAAACACCCTGGATGGTGTGTGTGGTCTGTGATGTGGATGCGCCGTGGGCCCCAATATAGATACAATGGGAACAAGCCTCCCACCCTCTGCTACTCACAACAGCAGTCCATGTTCCAAAGGTGCCTGGCCTGGAGGCTGAGCAGGAGGAGCATATGGACCCTGCGAATGTGTACTGGGTGCCTCAAGGTGATGTAGTACATCCCACATGTGTCTGTGGAGCCCGTTATGGAACAGACCCTGGACCTGACCTTGGAGGACAAGATCATGTCTGTGAGTGCCCCCTGAGGGGTGACAACATCCCCTGAGTTGGTTCCATCTGAAGGTATTGCTGGACCAGTACATGAGGAGGCTACAGGTTGGGTCCCTCATGTGATGTTGCCTGGTAACATGGGCAGATGAGTTTGGAGAGGTGGTTCTGCTGGCCAATAGTACATAAACATGCTATTGTGTCACTGATATAGAACATATGTGGATAGTAATAGTCTACACAATCCTGGAACATGTCCAACAGCATGCATAGATATCCCCAATAACGCAGAATGTCAGATGTGCAGCAACCACATAGCAAGAATACCACAGGCATATATGGAACCATATTGGCCCTGACAATGGCATGAAAGTGTATAGTCTGTAACAGGCCAGCAATGATAGTGTCCACACAGGAAACATGGTTACAAACACTTTGCACAAAGTGTGGTATAATACAGTATCTGCCCCACTAATAGGTAAGCTGTAGCCATACCTATTGAGTTGTGTGTACAGTTTGTTGTCGCTGATATGGTGGGGGTTTGACAGTGATGTTTATTAAGAACTGTGGTAACCTTGCTGCGTGACTTGCTCACACCTGTGTCCATCTTTATGTCTTTCAGGCAAGATGCCACAAAGAAGGCTTCCAGCTTACTCAGCTGCTGAGAATGACATTGTGGTAAACCACCTAATCCAGCACTACCCTGTCTTGTTTGGCCGGGCCACCCATGATCAGCAGAAATGGACCACCCTGTGGAATGAGCTAGTCCACAGGGTCAATGAAGTCGGACTGCACAACCACAGTTATGAGCAGGTCAAGCATCATTGTTCTGACCTGCTTCACAATGCCCGGCGGCGAGCTGCTGCAGTCTGAGGGGATCACCTCACAACAAGGAGGGCAATGCCATCCATTCCCCCCGACACGTGTGGAGGAGCTCCTAGCCAGCCTCGTGGCACCTGCCCGTTCGAGTAGCCTACAACTGTTGGACACCATTGTGGAGTTGGGTGCTACCCACACACCGGCTGAGCAGCATGTAAGGCCACAGGGCACATCAGTAGACCACTGTTGCATATACATTTGCCTCAGTACAGGTAGATCATGCATATCTGACATGCCATAGATATAGTTTGTTGCTGCATAGTAGTGATAAACAAATGTGCATATGTGGTAGTATTGTGGACATGTACTGTTGATGTATTGTAATGCTGCACCCACCCTGTAGCAATGCCACAGGTGTGGTCACTGACTTTGCATCTCTCACCATCTTATGTAGGTCCCTCCAGTATACCACCAAGGCAGCAGCCTGTAGCTGGTGATTATGGTTTATGGTGATGCCTGCCAATACACTGGGCATGTAATGGCTATGGTATATTCCATGCACACATCTAACACACCTACACAGAGTGCATGCTGTATATGTGCACATATTGTTGCTGTTAAATGCACGGCATCACAGTGGTGACCATGATGGGGTATTGGAAGGGTATGTCAGGCACCTACAAAATAACTAACATCCTGTCATTGCAGAATGTGCCCACAGGGAGTAACAAAATGGTGAAAGACATGGCATACTGTAGGGATGTGTTTGAAACATCACCTGTATACAGTGCAACACCACTGTATATTCCTGTAGGACAATGGCAACTGTTGCAAAGGTACACTATGGCATAATGTATTACTGGGGTCCACATTATCAGCTGGGACTAGGCTGTAACATGTGGTATCAGTGTATGGGACACTGCAAATTGACATACATGTGTAGGCCTTACTTGTCAAGCATCTGCAAAAAGGCTGAAGGTGGGGGGTGTTAGCATGACACACCAGTGCACTGCAGCAGGGATCCTAAGGATTCTAAGAATGGCTGTATTTGCACATAGTCAGGTTCAGGAACTGTGGCAGATGTAACCCTACCCCCACAGCAATAGTGATGGCAGCGTGTGAACACCAAGGGATGTGCACATGAGTGGACCTTGCAATCATGCAGATTAGGGGGACATGTGTAGGGCAGTCTGAACATACACTGGTAAATGCAGATGCCCCATGCTAGTATACCCCCTACCAGGAGTAGTGACTGCTGTAGTACACATAACAATAGGTGCAACAAACCTTCATGATAAGGGTGTGCACGCATATGCCCACACAGACTGTATGCATTGTGGTCAGCATCTGCACACCTAACACACTCTGTAGACACTGCATGTGAAAGTACAGGATATATGTCACATATTGGGCTCATGTACTGTTAATATATGTGGTGATGTGGTCCCATGGCAGATCAAGGAAGGGTGCGTTATATCAATAAGGGTGTGTACACTCCCGATAGCCATGGTATGCTCTGATGGTTGTCAGTGTAATAGTACTGGATTGGTCATATATGGTCCACTGATGTTGAGAGCTGTAAATCAGACAGCAGGCATTCAAAAATGACATCTGTCCACATATCATCCAAGGTATGTGTTGCTGAAAAACATAGGGGCTGTGAGCATTAAAGCTGACATAACTGACACAGTACTACACATTCAGCAATGGGTTGTACACCTGTGATGTGTGGTGCAGAGTACATGGCTGGGTGCAGAACAGGCACACAGCAATACTATGTACATGGGTGCAGTGGTATCCAGTGGAAGGGGCATCACCTAGTAACACAGCACATGCATCACACACATGTATACTACTGCCAGCATGGCTTGACTATGGCTGCACTGCATGCTATTGTGTACCATATGTTATGCATGTTGACAGATGGGTAATAGGAGGACTGTGAGTACTATCATTGTGCAACATCACCTGTATGTGTCTGTATACATCCTGGTGGGTGGTTAGTTTGTCAGTAGAGTCACTCTGGTGAAGTAGAGGGAGGTCAATGCATGCAGGATGCCTGTGTACATGTGTGTGTGTTTGTGTGGGTGTCCATGTATGCACATGTGTGATTGTCAGGTTGTTCATACAGTAGTACTTCCCTTTGGGATTGTGCAGTGCATGGACATGGACTGCCACATGACACACCAGGAATACTTGTCATGTATATAATCACAGGACAGCTGATAGTATAATAAGGTCTGCAGCATGGAACAGACATTGAGAGGGTAGGTAGACACCAGGTATACCCCTAATATCGCATTCAGCAGAGAGGTGACTGACAACCCACATATGCAGCACTACAGATGCATTGAGGAATTACTAGTCAACACCAGGGAGTGTATCCATATATTACAGTTGTCACATGATAGGCTGATTGAGCAGCGTATCTGCAATGTACTGAGCAATACATATACATGCCACTCCAGTGCATGATATTATGGAGTGAACACAGTAGCCCCTACATATAGGGGCCATGCTCATGATGTCTGGACATACACAGGGTGAACACTGAATGACAGCAGTGAGGCCATGTAAAACCACTCCACTCAGGTCAGGCAGGTAATGGGGTAACAGATCTTGTGTTGTGATCACTTGTCTAGGCATTTAGAGGACTGATACATTAATGAGTGGTATCAATGAGTGTATGTTACCAAGTGTGATGAAGGATGGGGAATGCATGGAAATATACATGGGACTGTCTGTAAAGTCACAGACAGTTGGGTATTCAGGTGTTTTGCGTGTGTGTGTGTGTGTGTGTGTGTGTGTGTGTGTGTGTGTGTGTGTGTGTGTGTGTTTACTGTTATGCAATGCTGTACAGGTCTTAAAGTGCATTTATTGTTTTTTCTCACAGGTGGCGAGGTGGGTCAAGGTCCCTCCTGCATGAAATCTGATGTTGGTGTCCATACAGACACTGAAGATGATGATAGTACTGTTGAGGCACAGGTAAGATTGTCAGGGGCTGAAACAGTGCCCTCATTTGACATTTCATTTTAGCCATCTCAACCCCGCACACAGTTTCAGTGCCTATACATACACCATCACCAGTGGCCATAGTGGAGGGACAGCTGGCGTTTGGTGGTAGTGCACAGGAAAGTGTGGTAAGCATGCCTACTCTTTCTGGTCACAGCAGGCATAGCCAGATGCCCATCAGGGCACCACATAGGCAGATGTCCCTGGGTGCTCATGGTAAGGACACTGGCCATCATGCCCTGGCAGATGCAACACAGCTGGTACCAGCAGGCCTATGTTTCAGGCTGCCATGGCAGTGCAGACATGTATGGAACATTCCACCAGACAGGGCCTGAGGCTGCAGAGGGCTGCTCTCACATCTGCAAGTGACAACTCTCGTGAACTGTCTGGTGCCATCCGTGCATTAACTGAGCTCATGGATAGACAGTCTGGTGGGATGATGGCCCTCATCGACCGTGGTTTGTCCATGCTTAAACGTGTGGTGGGAGTAAGGCAATGGCCACGTGGACGTAGGCCAGCAACGCCAACAGCTTGCAGTCAATGTGGACATGCTAGGACACCAAGGGGCTCCCGTAGTTGCAGTGCCAGCCCCGGCACTGTGGGGGGCACTGTTCACACCACACCACAGCAGGCCATGAGCACAAGGTCCTGGCCAATTCCAGGAGGGACCTGGTTCCAGCAGACATTTGTAATTGTCAGGTGAGAGTAGCACATTGAGGCCTGGACCTGGATGTGCCCATGGGACCCATGACAGGCTCAGTCCACGTGTCCATGGCTGCAGGCAATGAACTGCACACCCTGCCAGTTATGGTCTGCAGATTTCCATAAATACTTGTGTAGGGCAGCCACATGGCAGAACTGTGTGCATGCGTACCCACATAATGTTATCCATTTGTGTTGCAGGTGTACATGTGTCAGCACAAGGATGGTCTGCAGTCATATTCCGCAACAGGGTATGGCACTGTGGTGACAACATGGCTGTGACATATCTGGGGTACAGTTGGACACATGTCACAGGTTTGTATAACAGTTATTGCCTGTGCCACATGGACAGGTGACCCGCTGGGACGTGTATAATCTGCATCCTGATATAGACCCATCCACATACACGCACACTCTTACTTGCTAACACTGGGACTAGACCCCTACCTAGGTATGTAGTGATACTGAAGTGTGTGGCTTTCATTGCACATACCACACAGCATTTAGGGTGAGGTGTGTTCCAGGTTACATGTTACATGCAGAACATCACCAGACATGTACAGTATGCCAATGGGGGATATAATGGGTGTATATAGACAATACATAGTGTGACATACCTTCATATACACATTAACAGACACATGTCCGAGAGACCTGCGCCTATCATAGGTTCATAGGTAGGTACTAGGCTATCTGCCCAAAGGCATTTAAAAGCCTAGCCAGAATGTGTTGGCTTTTGTCGCCCCCTTAGATTAGTTACCTGTGCCTCTGTCCAGCAGAGCCACTGAAGTGATCCCTGGGGTAAACTTTCTGTTTACCATCTACTTGTCAAGGTTTCTCTTGAAGAGTGTTAGCGAGGAGCTCTGCCTAATGTAGATTGGAATCTTGTTCCAAAGCATGGGAAGTCTCTGCAACAGGAATCTATCCCTCCAGCACATCCTATTTATTGTTGTGGTGAGGTTTAGATCCCTAGAGCATGTAGCTCAAGGGGATAAGCTTTTCTTTTGGTGAAGCATGTCCATCAGTTCTGGGATGGACATGGCCTTGTATGTCAAGCAGAGATCACCTCTGAGTAGGCGGTATGCAACCGAGTACAGCTGGAGTTTCTTCAGTCGAGTTGCATAGGGCATCTGTCTGAGGCCAGTGATTCTCTTGGTGAGGTACTTCTGTGGTATTTCCAGCTGTTGCAGGTGTCTTGTAAGATACATCCCAAATGGGGCATTGTACTCTATGATGGGTCTCATGAGCGATGAGTAGAGGGGCACAATGACCTCTTTTGATCTGGATGCGAACCCTTTTGTGATAAGGTGGGCCATGTAGAAGGGTTTTCTAACCAATTTGGCAATGTGATTATCAAGGGAGAGATTACTTTCTACTTGGGTCCCCAGATCCATTATTATGTCTTCCATATTTAGGGGACTACTACCTATGTGGTCATTTGTGGGTACTTTGTTTTTTTCCAAAGGGGATGACTATGCACTTTTTGGCATTTAACTTGAGGCCATGATTTTGACACCAGGTATCCGTTCAGTGATACCCTTTTGGAGGATGTCTGTGTCAGACGGAGAGTCCAATTATAGCCTCTAGTTTGCAGTCATCTGCGACTACCTATTGCTGCTAACTAACTTGACCATGTGTCCTGTGTGTTACAGGTAGGCTGCACACAGCACATGCATAACTGGCCTAGATTGCGGTATCAGTTACCTGTATGGTTGAGTTTGGCAGTGGTAACCATAATGTGGTACATGGGACATATACCAGGTGTACCTGGGTGTAATGACAGTGTACACAGCACCCACATCTCCCAGTGGATAGTGTACTCCCTGAAACCCATGATGACAGTCTGACATACCCACCATCACACATTGACCACAACTGCAATACAACCCATTGTATATCCCAACAGTGGTACTGCAGGGATATGCATCTAATCCACATGCCACACGCATACTAGGGTGTTGCATTGTCATGCCTCACCTATGGGCAGCAACAACACTATCTGTACTACTGTGTGGCAATGGGTATTGTAATAGGAGTATGTGGCCTCAGAAGGCTGTACCCTACAGATAAACAGACATGCAGACATACACACACTTGCCAGAACACAATGGGTATACCATGCCTATCAACCCATTTGTACAACACTGTTGTGCTGGTACTGCAAAGCTCATATAGCCAGTATGGAGACAAGCTTAGCAGGGGTACATGTAATGTCCCATGCAGCAGAAGCCACAACTGACTATGGAAATGGGTGTTGAAGTGGTTGTGAAGGCCCTCTTGGAATTCCCAAGTACAAGTGTGCTAACACACAGACACTGCTATACTTAGTCATGCACACATACACATGTCATTACTGGGGTGCATTGCTGCAGGTGGTCATACATGTGTACCTCGCTATTGTCCAAGGAGAGATGGGTTGTGTAGGGGTTGTGTGTACAGTGGTATCCTGCCACCTTCCATGTGACAGCAGGCAATCTATCGACAGACAGTACTGCAGTGACCCTCAGTGTGAGAGAGACATGCATCAGCCAATCCTCCAGGTGCCTCCTGCACATGGCCACTGAGGTGATCAAGTTGACGTATGCAACATGCATTACAACACATGGTTAGTGTCTGTGATGGAGACCTGTACCTAAGCATGTTCTGTTTACTGTGGTAGTATAGTGGAGATACCCATGGCATGTGGTGTGTACAGGGTGTTATCTCCTATATGTGCCAGTTCTTACAAAGCTGGGCAGACATGTCAGCGTCGATCAAGCTTAGGTTGCCTGTACATATCCCAGCTGGATACCTGCCATCTGCACATCTGTACAGGGACTGACAGTCATCAGCTTGGCAAGCAGCTATGCAGTAGGATGAATGTGTTGACAGATAGACATTTGACAACAATATGTATGCCCTAACTACATGTCAGAAGCCCTCACTAACATGTGCTGTACAGACGGTAGTCTACATTTACACTCCACATGTCAGATCTTTACTCAGTAGGGGTTATATATACTATGACACAGCTCACAGACCTGGGATACAACAGGGAGGCCTCAGAGTTCAGCTATGCCTGCAGGTGTGCCTGTTGTCAGTACTATATTTAGCACTCTACTATTGCCTGGGTAAGCACTGTCAAAAGTAGTACTGCCATGATACACTGCATGCCAGTGTGACAGCATGTACCCTGGGCTACTACCCCTGTATGTAACAAATTTACATGGATAACAGTGCTGTACAGGCCTCATATACATCTGTGTCCCAGACATGACACTCACACCCCTTGCTACTGTAATGACAGCACATAGGCACATGTATTGTACATGGCATTACATACACTTATTACAGATGTCATGACCCTGCTATGTTATCAGAATGGGTGGTGTGAACTAGTTACCAGGACTAAGCCATGCTTAGCAGGTATCAACATTGCTGCAATATAACAGCTAAGCTGATTTCGCACTGGAAAGCGAAGCCTACACTGTGTAAGCACCCATACATTTACCCGTAGCTTAGTGCCGCTTAGCTTTGCAAAACCACACAAATGCGCTTAAAGCTGCTCAAAACTGCCTAAACCATTCTGTATCCGACAGCCTTTGTTCTGCCCAGCAACAAAATGAACAGCCCCTACAAGTCTTGAACCCAGTACCCTGTACACTACAGTCACAACACTTAACCACTACGCCATGACCACTGTAAAGACAGCTGTTGTTTTTCCAAATGTCAATACATATATTGATTTGTATTAAACAATTGCCTTTACTTTCACAATTGTGTAGTACTGGTTATTAATATGACTGTTGCATCATATATGTTGTTTTATCATAATGTACACATAGCAGATGCATACGGTGAGATAAATCTGGGAGGGTATACACAACCATGAGGTTTACACATGACAGGAATATGGATATATACATATAATAGGTTGATATATCTCTACATTTACATGCACATGTATATTCATACATGTGTCTGCATACACATCTGTGTAGTGCAACATATATATGGCCATATGTACATCTCTTCATATGTACACTTATATATATATATATATATATATATATATATATGTATATATATATATATATATATATATATATATATGTATATATATATATATATATATATATATATATATATAGATATAGATATAGATATATATAGATATAGATATATGTATATATAGCTATATATGTATGCACACCCTACGTGTACAGATATGCATATTTATGTAGATATATATGTCGATATCTATAACTATATGTGCATATATATCTATTCTGATATATCTATTACTGTCAGTATATATGTAGATATCCATAAGTATATGTGCTTATGTATCTCTATCTGTATATGTGTAGACACATATTGCTCTGTATATGTATATATCTGAGTGTTTATATGTGTATATATATATATATATATATATATATATATATATATATATATGTACATATTCATATCCATCTATGTATGTCGATATGTATATGTGTATATATCTATATAGATATATGGATAACTATATATACATATATGTTTACCATATGTCCAGAACATGGAGTGGAGCCCTACCTCAGCCCCAATAGTCCCAACCTCTTAGTGCAAGAGGATGTCAGGTATGTATTGATGATATATATGTAGACTATTGCTACTGTAATAGGGGTTGTCTTCACAGACATGTTGTGTGTGGGAGGTCACATCTGTTTCCAACATGTGCACCATTAGCTACCGACAGACATCCTAAGGACTTCATAGTGCAGTATCACTGCTAGCACAGAAATGATCTTGTGGACTACAGCAGAGATATGTCCAATAAATGTGGACAGTCTGACACACTCTGGTCAATCCAGAGTTCTACCCAGAACCCTTAGTGCAAGACAGGTGGACCAAGCCTGACAATGTGGATGTTAACAGTCATGTAGATTGGTATATCACATAAATACTGGTATACATTTGCCCCCATAGGTTATGCATTCACATACCCTTCTCTGTCCTGACACATAATAACCACTGGTACAGAGGTGACACGGCCGTATACTACCCACTAATTAGTGACATGCATTTGTACAGCATCCCACTGCTTTATCTGACAAACGTGACTTTTATGGTGGCCTGGCAGCAGTACATCTGGCAAGTATCTGGACATAACATCACACTGGTAAGTACACTAAGCTGCTAAGCATGTAACAAAACACTGTACAGGCCACTGCCACAACACTGGCCTACATTTCTTATGGGGGAATACACATGCACCTGCATATATAGCAGGCTCTACAGGCATGTCACAGCACAGAGTAACAGACACCTGTGTAAAAGTGCATAACCATAACCAATGTGAACACAGCCACAGCCACATATGGAAAGCTAGCATAATATTACAGTATGCGGACTATCTGATCAACACTATCCTCATATGTGCCACTCACACACTAACCCTACACATACTGGGTCACTACACAGTGTGGTCCGATGCCTGTCTGTGGTATGGGACATGTATGTGTTTGGCCCTACAAACATGTAAGCTGATAGGGTAACATACACTGGAGCACCATGTAACATCAGATAGAACAGGGCCAAGAACAATGATGTCTAACACAGTCTGTACACAGGCCAAGGTACATATTCACAATACACACAGTCGACAATCGCCATAAGTACATAGACCTCATTACTGCACACACAACCACAAAATGCCCAGGTTATGTCCTCAAATATAACCCCTACTATACATAACATGTGTAGCAGTCTGAGATCTCACTGGCTTATTATCAGATATGATGTCAATAAATTATGGTGTACAGAACATATGCACCTTTTACTGCATAACATATGTACAAAGTTTGACAGAGTTGTGGCTGGAGGCACAAACACTGGGCCAATATTGACATGTTGCTGTGATAACCTCCTACATTTACTGTTGTAACAGGGTTTGTTGTGACATATATCCTATGAGGGATAGGAAGTCAGTAACTCTCATGGCTGTCACCATGTACTGACTGCAATACTCACACTATGTTTCTACACTTCACAGATAGATGCAGTGTGAGTAATGCAAGAAATAAAAGGCACCACATGCTGCCCAGTCTGCAGATGACCCTACAGATGGAGGTTTCCACAGAAACATGACACTGTCATGACAGGTATTTAAACATGTAGACCAGCCATATCCACACACACCCTGTTAAACCTACATTACTCCAAATGCAGAATAGCAACACTTACATTCTGTAGTCATGTCAGGCACATCCCCCTCCTGTGTGTTGGCCTGTCTCTACAGTGTATGTTGTTAGAGGTAAATCCCCAATCCATCTGTGATACTTTTTGCCAAACACCAGATCTAGGTCTTGCTCACAGTGAATGAAACGGCCCAACACCAACATGATGTTCCTAGATATTGGAGTGGGTTTCCATGCAATTGGCTATGGGAATGTTACCTCAGCTGTTCCACATGCAATCAGCTAGAGGAGGGCTGCAATTCATGCAGAGGCTATCAGCTGATCATGAGCATCACTTACACAACACATGCTGCTGCCTAAGAAAAGCAGGTGTAGTTCTCCACATCCACCAGAGAAGGACGGAGATAGGCAGACAAATACAAAGTAAGTCAGGGAGGGTGTGGGAGAGTAAAACCTAAGCATGTTTGTGTCACACACCTACCAGTACATGGTATCAAACCCCTGACTGACTATATATTGCTATCACATGTCTATGCAGTTATTGGATGCACCACATAGCTTACATGTTGAGGATCTCTCCAAAGTATATGTGATGGTGAGTGACATCTGCAACAGTGATATGTTAGTGATACGTTAGGTGTAGTACACATGCCTGTCCACATGAACAGGTGTCAGCATCAACACAGCTGCACTCTCTCAGGGACTCACACACAATGACACGCTTGGCAGGGTCATGAATACACTTCCTCACTAGTTAGTTTGCCACAATACAGTACTGTGCAGGTATCACATGCACCACAGGGGTTATCCAGAGGTTATATGGGCAAAGGGTATGTGGAGGTGCTTGACATCAGACAACATGCTTCAGTATGCCAATGGGGGTTTTAGTGAGTGTGAATGTGGTCAAAGCATCATACACACACACACACACATATACACACACTCACACACACACACACACACACACACACACACACACACACACACACACACACACACACACACACACACACACACACGCACACACACACACACACACACACACACACACACACACACACACACACACACACACATGGGCTGCCAGTACTGACATGCAATCATGCATTGCATCCAGTGTATGTAGTGGTTGACTGTGCCAGAAGGCTATACAAGGCTAGGTGAAAGGTATAAATTGGCATCAGGCCACATGACAATGGTCTACAGTGTGGATCAGGGGTGTAGTGTCTGGATTGGCTCACACAGGTGGGTATTGTATTCACCATCAAGTCACCTGGGTAACTATTGTGTGTGGCCATTGCTGTTCAATGCTTGCCATGTATGTCTTCTTTAGTCCATGACATGGGCGCTGTTTGGGATGTGCACCCATCCCACATGTATGTACAGTGACATGTGGAACTGTACCTGGGGTGTCTGGCCCATGTTGTGTACACAGATTGTTATAATCAGATGTGCCTGTCCTGGCCTCATGTGCTGGGAACAGGTAACGGACAGTAGGTTGACCCTGCACCTACACTGATAGAATGATACAGGTATCTCCTGGTGTCAGTGGCATCTGTCTATATAGGACATGTATGTAAGGCATGGTATGTCCCTTGTGGGTCACATTTGATGGCACCACAGGTGTTGCAGGCATCCAGTGGGGAGCATAGTGAAAGCACACTGTCTGCATGTACATGCGTATTGTACTGATGGACAGGGTGCCATGCCCTCTGTCATCCACTGCAATCACAGCATGGTTACTATCTGTGGGCAATATGCAGGGTACTACCAAAAAAACAGTTGTTGCCTAGGCAAGTGTGTTTGTGTATGAGACATGGGTTGAGAGTGTTCTCTGTGTAATACAAGGGTTGCTATCTTTGTTCACCAGACCTTGATGTCACATGTAGGGGTATAGCTTGCCACCCCAGCCTCTTGGCTATTTCACATCTGTTATCCATGTAAGGTGGACATTGTGACACATAATAGGGCTACCATATAAGAAATTTGCAAAACCCACTCCACAATGAGTTCAGTTGTTACACACTCACCTCCACACAGGATACAAATGACAGACACACACACACACACACACACACACACACACACACACACACACACACACACACACCTGCCATGTCTGGGATTATAACTCCTATCTAACTAGTTTATTACACTACAGCATTATGCAGTTATAGGATGCGCCATGGAGATTACTGGAGTACTCCTTCCCCAAAGGTGTATTTCACAGTGAATGATATCAGCAGCCTTGCCAAAGTAGGGCATTTAATTTGTAGTGAGTGTGACTAAACTAAAAAGCATTGCTCCCTACACAGACAGACACACAAGGACACAGTTGCCATCTCTGAGATTAGAACTCCTACCTAACTAGTTTATCACACTACAACATTAAGCAGATATAGGACGCACCATGGAGATTACTGAGCTGTGCCTTTCCCAAAGGTGTATTTCACAGTGATTGACATCAGCAGCCTTGCCAAAGTAAGGCATTTGAATTGTAGTGAGTGTAACTAGGCTAAAAAGCATTGCCCCCTTCCCAGACACACACACACACACACACACACACACACACACACACACACACACACACACACACACACACACACACACACACACACACAAACACACACACAGTTGCCATGTCTGGGATTAGAACTCCTACCTAGCTAGTTTATCACACTATGTAAACTCAAAAACATAAACAAACTAAAAAACAACAAAGGCAAGGGTTTACTCCAAAAAACAACTTTATAACAGATAAAGTAAGTGCTATTGAACACTGTCAATGCGTGAAATTCTTCAGACAAACACTTTCAAATACTAGAATATATAGAAAATCTCTCTCTTATGACATCATGACCCCTCTTAAAATGTAAAGGTACATAACATCAAAGAATGTAAAAAACATTTTAATATGTGCTTATAATACATATATACACACCCATAAAGCACCAATATATACATTTTAAGAAAAGTATTTATATTATATAAATATTACAAACTTTATCTGTAATAAAGTTTTTTGGAGTAAACCCTTGTCTTTATTGTTTTTTAGTTTATCACATTACAGCATTACCCTGCTTTAGGATGCACCACAGAGATTACTGGCCTACTCCATTCCCAAAGGTGTACGTCAAAGTGGACGACATCAGCAGGCTTGTCATAGTAGGGCTATGGGGAGGGCAGTGTGTGTGCATGGGCCATAACCCATTCATCTAGGGGTTGATACACCACATGCAGGCATACCCAGGGTTATATTCCGCAGGTACATGTATACAGCTGCTTGATGACTACTGCCTTGTACAGTCATGTTGCACCGCTAGCACTTGCACCACATATTCTGTAATGCTGATGTATACCAGTGGCTACTTTCTACAGTGAGTGACATTTACACATCATGTGGTTGTAGCCATTTGGCTGTGTGCTGGGTGGGACAGGCCTCATGATGGATGGGTCTTTGTCACAGTCACTGTCATCCACACATCTATGTATGTCTACTTTTGGCATATTATATTGTGTTGTCCTTGGATATATGTCTGTATTCCTATTCAATGTGTGTGCAAAGCATGACTGGTGCATACTGAGGAGTGCATGTGCTAACATCTGCAACTATCAGATATGTATGGTCCACTGTTCTTTGCAGTTGTTGGCAGACATGGGCATCATTTGTTTAAATGTGTGAGCATGCCCAGTATGACCTTTCAGTATGTTGTCTGACATTGCCTTAATTTCTCTAAGTGTGTGAGCATGCCTAGTATGCCCTTCTGCATTGAATATGTGGATCCATTCCAGGTAGTTTGTACTCCAGTGCAGACCTTTATGTTGTACACCTACAGGTAGCAAACTGTTTCTTCAGGGTATCTGTAGATCATTTGTCAATATGAGGTCAAACTATGCAAGGGGTAGTGTGTACTGTACGTGATTGTGTCTGTGCTGCTTTTGCTGGTGTTAGCAGAGATATTCAGACATGTGTACTGTTATACACTGTGATGTTTTATGTCCGCAAGTACTGCCAGGTGGACATTCTTGCTCACAGTGATATCCTGGGGAACAAGGGTGAAAGCAGCTGTGTCTGGTATTGTAGGCAAACGCCTACATATTCATGGAAAGTTATGCCATTCTGGAGGGGGAGCTGTAGACACTTGCTCCTGGGTCTGTGTATCCAGTTCAGCACCTTGGTACAGTGCTGGCAGAGGATCCCATACTTGTACATCCATCAACATGACAGTATGGCCTTATCTTGCTGTGGCAGTACCTCACACCTGTACAGACTCACACAGGTTACCCAGAGACAGGGGTCATAAGTTAGGACATTACCCCTATTGTGATGTATGGGCAGGTTTGTAGCCACCCATTTATGTGTTTGCAGCCAGGGATAGTATGTGCACACAGCTATGTGTAGGACCTTACACATTCCATGCTGCCCATGCTCCCACCCCCTCTATTATTCTATCCTCTTCCATAAATTATGCATACGTTCTCTGATACTTTCCCTAAGGTTATCACCTCATCACAGGTGTGTTTTGGTGTCAGTCCACAGTTTATGCAGTGGACATGTTACTGTGGTTTGTCAACATGGCCTTGCATATGGCTTATGTGGAGTGTGTTATGTTGTTATTTTGGTGTCTATGACATAACATACATTGGCAGTACATGTGAAACACAGGCCTTTGGCAGAGACCTGTATGACATTTGGTGGTGATGCAGGCCAACTGTGGCAGGCCAGTGCATTCTGTCAGTCCTACAGTCCTAGACCACCATACAGTATATTCTGCTGGGGTGACAGGGTAGGTGTGCTAAGTGTTCATGCTTTCTATCAGTATTGATCAGGTGGTGTGGATGCTGGTAGGGTGCTACCTACAGCTAGGGATACACCTGCATGGGACACCTGCACTGCATGCTGCATTCTTTCACTATCGCCATACACAGGTGGGGGTCATATTGTACCCATTCCCAACAGCAGGGATACAACCAGAGAGGTACATGTGGGTGGTGCTTGGGTGAGCTGGGTGCATGTGTGCTATGGACACTACTTGCATCTGACTCACAGATATTCATGGGGCATTCCAGTTATGCTGGCATGTGCAGGTACATCAACTGTTCTCCAATACATCAGTCCTATCACCTTTGTGATATGCAAGTGTCCGGCCAGATGACACTGGTATTCCCTACTACAGGCCCAGATAATGTGATGCATACCTATATGTACAATTCCAAGGGTGTGTTCATTTCATAGTTACACATTATATACTGTATGTCTGGGGAATATTTCCCTGTGTACTGCTTGTATATCTAGGCCAACAGCCATGCCATGTCCATCTTTCAGATGGTGACACATATTACCATCATACATTTACAATGGCTTACTCCTAGCATGTTTTATACTGGTAGGGATTGTCTTTGGCACTGCAGTTGTGATGACTTGGCCCTGTCATTGGCAGTAGTGGGCAATGGCCGCCAGGTCAAACCTTAACATGCATACATACTGACCACTCTCACACAATATGAAACACACACCAACCTAACACACACACATACCTGCATATTATACAAATGCTACAATCTATCCTGCTACCTTGGCCATCTATGGGCATCTGTGCTCCACTGGTATTATACCTACACATACATGTTACTACGTTTCTACATAGGACTGGGGGCACACCTGCTTGTTACTACTACATGTGTACAACATATTGGGGGGGCACACAAGACCATTTCTACTTTTCTACATAGGATTGGGGGGCACACTTGACTGTTACTACATGTCTACATAGGTTTTGGAGGGGCACACCTAACTGTTTCTACATTGCAACAGGATTTGGGGGGGGCACACCTGACTGTTACTACATGTCTACATAGGATTGGGGGGGGGACCTGACTGTTACTACATGTCTACATAGGATATGGGGGGGCACACCTAACTGTCTCTATATTGCTGCACAGGAGTCAAGGGGGCACATCTGACTGTTACTACATTTCTACATAGTACTGAGGGGGCACACCTGACTGTTACTGCATATCTACATAGGTTATGGGGGGGCACACCTAACTGTATCTACATTGCTACACAGGATTGGGGGGCACACCTGACTGTTACTACATTTATACATAGGATTGGGGGGGCACACCTGACTGTTACTACATGTCTACATAGGATATAGGAGGCACACCTGACTGTTTCTACATTGCTACACAGGATTGGGGAGCACACCTGATACTTTTATACATTTGCTATGACTGTACTTGTATGTCAGGTATTCCATTTCATTCTTTTATGTAACCTATCATGCTGACTCGAGGGATATCAGTGTACTACAGGTCTTAGGTGTGATTGACCTATATATTAGTTTCTGACTTCCTACCTTTCAGAAATAATATCCCACTGCCTGACTTGATGTAGTCTGTCTGTGTAGGCCTGTGGGGGGAGGTTACCCATAGGCATCATTCAGAGGCCTTAGCACAGCCTTTGATTGTGTTTGCCTACACCTGTCCTGCTGCTGAGACTGTTGTTGGGTATGTGAACCTCCCTGACTGGCATGTCTGTGTCATATGGACACATGTGGCCCAGCACATTTCCTGCAGTGGGTTTTGTCACCATGTGTAGTACTGGCTACTATGGTGAAACCAGTATTTGTTACAGATCTCATGCTGCCACTATAGGTGTCTACTATCTGCTGGCATCCCATTCAGACACCTGATTCCCTTACATGCTCACATCCATACCATAGATACAGGTAACAACACATACTACTCCATTCGGCAATTGGTAAGGTGAGTGACTTACCTTGTGGGTGTGCCAGAATTGAGGATGGTGCTGGAGGGCTGCCTATGTAGGATGCACATAGTACACTACCTACACATGGTTGAGCACAGGTAGTGTCATGTTTATCGTCCCTATTACTGTATGTGCGTGTCAGAGAAAGGTGACATTCCCTGGGTCCCTCCTGTGTCAGTGTATGTGCTATGCTTTGCATTTTTGCCAAGGCCAGGGCATACTGGGCATGCCTCCTTCTATCTACTGGGGTAGGCTTAGGTTGTTCCTCCTCCGAGTCACTCTGTGCCTGTGCAGGCCTTGGCAATGGTGAGGGGCTGCATAGCCCTGCCCTATGCTATTCCTGCTGCAGCTGTTTCCACATGATCATATTTGTATAACAGTTATTGCCTGTGCCACATGGACAGGTGACCCGCTGGGACGTGTATAATCTGCATCCTGATATAGACCCATCCACATACACGCACACTCTTACTTGCTAACACTGGGACTAGACCCCTACCTAGGTATGTAGTGATACTGAAGTGTGTGGCTTTCCTTGCACATACCACACAGCATTTAGGGTGAGGTGTGTTCCAGGTTACATGTTACATGCAGAACATCACCAGACATGTACAGTATGCCAATGGGGGATATAATGGGTGTATATAGACAATACATAGTGTGACATACCTTCATATACACATTAACAGACACATGTCCGAGAGACCTGCGCCTATCATAGGTTCATAGGTAGGTACTAGGCTATCTGCCCAAAGGCATTTAAAAGCCTAGCCAGAATGTGTTGGCTTTTGTCGCCCCCTTAGATTAGTTACCTGTGCCTCTGTCCAGCAGAGCCACTGAAGTGATCCCTGGGGTAAACTTTCTGTTTACCATCTACTTGTCAAGGTTTCTCTTGAAGAGTGTTAGCGAGGAGCTCTGCCTAATGTAGATTGGAATCTTGTTCCAAAGCATGGGAAGTCTCTGCAACAGGAATCTATCCCTCCAGCACATCCTATTTATTGTTGTGGTGAGGTTTAGATCCCTAGAGCATGTAGCTCAAGGGGATAAGCTTTTCTTTTGGTGAAGCATGTCCATCAGTTCTGGGATGGACATGGCCTTGTATGTCAAGCAGAGATCACCTCTGAGTAGGCGGTATGCAACCGAGTACAGCTGGAGTTTCTTCAGTCGAGTTGCATAGGGCATCTGTCTGAGGCCAGTGATTCTCTTGGTGAGGTACTTCTGTGGTATTTCCAGCTGTTGCAGGTGTCTTGTAAGATACATCCCAAATGGGGCATTGTACTCTATGATGGGTCTCATGAGCGATGAGTAGAGGGGCACAATGACCTCTTTTGATCTGGATGCGAACCCTTTTGTGATAAGGTGGGCCATGTAGAAGGGTTTTCTAACCAATTTGGCAATGTGATTATCAAGGGAGAGATTACTTTCTACTTGGGTCCCCAGATCCATTATTATGTCTTCCGTATTTAGGGGACTACTACCTATGTGGTCATTTGTGGGTACTTTGTTTTTTTCCAAAGGGGATGACTATGCACTTTTTGGCATTTAACTTGAGGCCATGATTTTGACACCAGGTATCCGTTCAGTGATACCCTTTTGGAGGATGTCTGTGTCAGACGGAGAGTCCAATTATAGCCTCTAGTTTGCAGTCATCTGCGACTACCTATTGCTGCTAACTAACTTGACCATGTGTCCTGTGTGTTACAGGTAGGCTGCACACAGCACATGCATAACTGGCCTAGATTGCGGTATCAGTTACCTGTATGGTTGAGTTTGGCAGTGGTAACCATAATGTGGTACATGGGACATATACCAGGTGTACCTGGGTGTAATGACAGTGTACACAGCACCCACATCTCCCAGTGGATAGTGTACTCCCTGAAACCCATGATGACAGTCTGACATACCCACCATCACACATTGACCACAACTGCAATACAACCCATTGTATATCCCAACAGTGGTACTGCAGGGATATGCATCTAATCCACATGCCACACGCATACTAGGGTGTTGCATTGTCATGCCTCACCTATGGGCAGCAACAACACTATCTGTACTACTGTGTGGCAATGGGTATTGTAATAGGAGTATGTGGCCTCAGAAGGCTGTACCCTACAGATAAACAGACATGCAGACATACACACACTTGCCAGAACACAATGGGTATACCATGCCTATCAACCCATTTGTACAACACTGTTGTGCTGGTACTGCAAAGCTCATATAGCCAGTATGGAGACAAGCTTAACAGGGGTACATGTAATGTCCCATGCAGCAGAAGCCACAACTGACTATGGAAATGGGTGTTGAAGTGGTTGTGAAGGCCCTCTTGGAATTCCCAAGTACAAGTGTGCTAACACACAGACACTGCTATACTTAGTCATGCACACATACACATGTCATTACTGGGGTGCATTGCTGCAGGTGGTCATACATGTGTACCTCGCTATTGTCCAAGGAGAGATGGGTTGTGTAGGGGTTGTGTGTACAGTGGTATCCTGCCACCTTCCATGTGACAGCAGGCAATCTATCGACAGACAGTACTGCAGTGACCCTCAGTGTGAGAGAGACATGCATCAGCCAATCCTCCAGGTGCCTCCTGCACATGGCCACTGAGGTGATCAAGTTGACGTATGCAACATGCATTACAACACATGGTTAGTGTCTGTGATGGAGACCTGTACCTTAGCATGTTCTGTTTACTGTGGTAGTATAGTGGAGATACCCATGGCATGTGGTGTGTACAGGGTGTTATCTCCTATATGTGCCAGTTCTTACAAAGCTGGGCAGACATGTCAGCGTCGATCAAGCTTAGGTTGCCTGTACATATCCCAGCTGGATACCTGCCATCTGCACATCTGTACAGGGACTGACAGTCATCAGCTTGGCAAGCAGCTATGCAGTAGGATGAATGTGTTGACAGATAGACATTTGACAACAATATGTATGCCCTAACTACATGTCAGAAGCCCTCACTAACATGTGCTGTACAGACGGTAGTCTACATTTACACTCCACATGTCAGATCTTTACTCAGTAGGGGTTATATATACTATGACACAGCTCACAGACCTGGGATACAACAGGGAGGCCTCAGAGTTCAGCTATGCCTGCAGGTGTGCCTGTTGTCAGTACTATATTTAGCACTCTACTATTGCCTGGGTAAGCACTGTCAAAAGTAGTACTGCCATGATACACTGCATGCCAGTGTGACAGCATGTACCCTGGGCTACTACCCCTGTATGTAACAAATTTACATGGATAACAGTGCTGTACAGGCCTCATATACATCTGTGTCCCAGACATGACACTCACACCCCTTGCTACTGTAATGACAGCACATAGGCACATGTATTGTACATGGCATTACATACACTTATTACAGATGTCATGACCCTGCTATGTTATCAGAATGGGTGGTGTGAACTAGTTACCAGGACTAAGCCATGCTTAGCAGGTATCAACATTGCTGCAATATAACAGCTAAGCTGATTTGCGCACTGGTAAGCAAAGCCTACACTGTGTAAGCACCCATACATTTACCCGTAGCTTAGTGCCGCTTAGCTTTGCCAAAACCACACAAATGCGCTTAAAGCTGCTCAAAACTGCCTAAACCATTCTGTATCCGACAGCCTTTGTTCTGCCCAGCAACAAAATGAACAGCCCCTACAAGTCTTGAACCCAGTACCCTGTACACTACAGTCACAACACTTAACCACTACGCCATGACCACTGTAAAGACAGCTGTTGTTTTTCCAAATGTCAATACATATATTGATTTGTATTAAACAATTGCCTTTACTTTCACAATTGTGTAGTACTGGTTATTAATATGACTGTTGCATCATATATGTTGTTTTATCATAATGTACACATAGCAGATGCATACGGTGAGATAAATCTGGGAGGGTATACACAACCATGAGGTTTACACATGACAGGAATATGGATATATACATATAATAGGTTGATATATCTCTACATTTACATGCACATGTATATTCATACATGTGTCTGCATACACATCTGTGTAGTGCAACATATATATGGCCATATGTACATCTCTTCATATGTACACTTATATATATATATATATATATATATATATATATATATATATATATATATATATAGATATAGATATAGATATAGATATAGATATAGATATATATATATAGATATAGATATAGATATATGTATATATAGCTATATATGTATGCACACCCTACGTGTACAGATATGCATATTTATGTAGATATATATGTCGATATCTATAACTATATGTGCATATATATCTATTCTGATATATCTATTACTGTCAGTATATATGTAGATATCCATAAGTATATGTGCTTATGTATCTCTATCTGTATATGTGTAGACACATATTGCTCTGTATATGTATATATCTGAGTGTTTATATGTGTATATATATATATATATATATATATATATATATATATATATATATATATATGTACATATTCATATCCATCTATGTATGTCGATATGTATATGTGTATATATCTATATAGATATATGGATAACTATATATACATATATGTTTACCATATGTCCAGAACATGGAGTGGAGCCCTACCTCAGCCCCAATAGTCCCAACCTCTTAGTGCAAGAGGATGTCAGGTATGTATTGATGATATATATGTAGACTATTGCTACTGTAATAGGGCTTGTCTTCACAGACATGTTGTGTGTGGGAGGTCACATCTGTTTTTAACATGTGCACCATTAGCTACCGACAGACATCCTAAGGACTTCATAGTGCAGTATCACTGCTAGCACAGAAATGATCTTGTGGACTACAGCAGAGATATGTCCAATAAATGTGGACAGTCTGACACACTCTGGTCAATCCAGAGTTCTACCCAGAACCCCTTAGTGCAAGACAGGTGGACCAAGCCTGACAATGTGGATGTTAACAGTCATGTAGATTGGTATATCACATAAATACTGGTATACATTTGCCCCCATAGGTTATGCATTCACATACCCTTCTCTGTCCTGACACATAATAACCACTGGTACAGAGGTGACATGGCCGTATACTACCCACTAATTAGTGACATGCATTTGTACAGCATCCCACTGCTTTATCTGACAAACGTGACTTTTATGGTGGCCTGGCAGCAGTACATCTGGCAAGTATCTGGACATAACATCACACTGGTAAGTACACTAAGCTGCTAAGCATGTAACAAAACACTGTACAGGCCACTGCCACAACACTGGCCTACATTTCTTATGGGGGAATACACATGCACCTGCATATATAGCAGGCTCTACAGGCATGTCACAGCACAGAGTAACATACACCTGTGTAAAAGTGCATAACCATAACCAATGTGAACACAGCCACAGCCACATATGGAAAGCTAGCATAATATTACAGTATGCGGACTATCTGATCAACACTATCCTCATATGTGCCACTCACACACTAACCCTACACATACTGGGTCACTACACAGTGTGGTCCGATGCCTGTCTGTGGTATGGGACATGTATGTGTTTGGCCCTACAAACATGTAAGCTGATAGGGTAACATACACTGGAGCACCATGTAACATCAAATAGAACAGGGCCAAGAACAATGATGTCTAACACAGTCTGTACACAGGCCAAGGTACATATTCACAATACACACAGTCGACAATCGCCATAAGTACATAGACCTCATTACTGCACACACAACCACAAAATGCCCAGGTTATGTCCTCAAATATAACCCCTACTATACATAACATGTGTAGCAGTCTGAGATCTCACTGGCTTATTATCAGATATGATGTCAATAAATTATGGTGTACAGAACATATGCACCTTTTACTGCATAACATATGTACAAAGTTTGACAGAGTTGTGGCTGGAGGCACAAACACTGGGCCAATATTGACATGTTGCTGTGATAACCTCCTACATTTACTGTTGTAACAGGGTTTGTTGTGACATATATCCTATGAGGGATATGAAGTCAGTAACTCTCATGGCTGTCACCATGTACTGACTGCAATACTCACACTATGTTTCTACACTTCACAGATAGATGCAGTGTGAGTAATGCAAGAAATAAAAGGCACCACATGCTGCCCAGTCTGCAGATGACCCTACAGATGGAGGTTTCCACAGAAACATGACACTGTCATGACAGGTATTTAAACATGTAGACCAGCCATATCCACACACACCCTGTTAAACCTACATTACTCCAAATGCAGAATAGCAACACTTACATTCTGTAGTCATGTCAGGCACATCCCCCTCCTGTGTGTTGGCCTGTCTCTACAGTGTATGTTGTTAGAGGTAAATCCCCAATCCATCTGTGATACTTTTTGCCAAACACCAGATCTAGGTCTTGCTCACAGTGAATGAAACGGCCCAACACCAACATGATGTTCCTAGATATTGGAGTGGGTTTCCATGCAATTGGCTATGGGAATGTTACCTCAGCTGTTCCACATGCAATCAGCTAGAGGAGGGCTGCAATTCATGCAGAGGCTATCAGCTGATCATGAGCATCACTTACACAACACATGCTGCTGCCTAAGAAAAGCAGTTGTAGTTCTCCACATCCACCAGAGAAGGACAGAGATAGGCAGACAAAGACAAAGTAAGTCAGGGAGGGTGTGGGAGAGTAAAACCTAAGCATGTTTGTGTCACACACCTACCAGTACATGGTATCAAACCCCTGACTGACTATATATTGCTATCACATGTCTATGCAGTTATTGGATGCACCACATAGCTTACATGTTGAGGATCTCTCCAAAGTATATGTGATGGTGAGTGACATCTGCAACAGTGATATGTTAGTGATACGTTAGGTGTAGTACACATGCCTGTCCACATGAACAGGTGTCAGCATCAACACAGCTGCACTCTCTCAGGGACTCACACACAATGACACGCTTGGCAGGGTCATGAATACACTTCCTCACTAGTTAGTTTGCCACAATACAGTACTGTGCAGGTATCACATGCACCACAGGGGTTATCCGGAGGTTATATGGGCAAAGGGTATGTGGAGGTGCTTGACATCAGACAACATGCTTCAGTATGCCAATGGGGGTTTTAGTGAGTGTGAATGTGGTCAAAAGCATCATACACCACACACACACACATACACACACACACACACACACACACACACACACACACACACACACACACACACACACACACACACACACACGCACACACACACACACACACACACACACACACACACATGGGCTGCCAGTACTGACATGCAATCATGCATTGCATCCAGTGTATGTAGTGGTTGACTGTGCCAGAAGGCTATACAAGGCTAGGTGAAAGGTATAAATTGGCATCAGGCCACATGACAATGGTCTACAGTGTGGATCAGGGGTGTAGTGTCTGGATTGGCTCACACAGGTGGGTATTGTATTCAGCATCAAGTGACCTGGGTAACTATTGTGTGTGGCCATTGCTGTTCAATGCTTGCCATGTATGTCTTCTTTAGTCCATGACATGGGCGCTGTTTGGGATGTGCACCCATCCCACATGTATGTACAGTGACATGTGGAACTGTACCTGGGGTGTCTGGCCCATGTTGTGTACACAGATTGTTATAATCAGATGTGCCTGTCCTGGCCTCATGTGCTGGGAACAGGTAACGGACAGTAGGTTGACCCTGCACCTACACTGATAGAATGATACAGGTATCTCCTGGTGTCAGTGGCATCTGTCTATATAGGACATGTATGTAAGGCATGGTATGTCCCTTGTGGGTCACATTTGATGGCACCACAGGTGTTGCAGGTATCCAGTGGGGAGCATAGTGAAAGCACACTGTCTGCATGTACATGCGTATTGTACTGATGGACAGGGTGCCATGCCCTCTGTCATCCACTGCAATCACAGCATGGTTACTATCTGTGGGCAATATGCAGGGTACTACCAAAAAAAACAGTTGTTGCCTAGGCAAGTGTGTTTGTGTATGAGACATGGGTTGAGAGTGTTCTCTGTGTAATACAAGGGTTGCTATCTTTGTTCACCAGACCTTGATGTCACATGTAGGGGTATAGCTTGCCACCCCAGCCTCTTGGCTATTTCACATCTGTTATCCATGTAAGGTGGACATTGTGACACATAATAGGGCTACCATATAAGAAAATTGCAAAACCCACTCCACAATGAGTTCAGTTGTTACACACTCACCTCCACACAGGATACAAATGACAGACACACACACACACACACACACACACACACACACACACACACACACACACACACACACACACACACACACACACACACACCTGCCATGTCTGGGATTATAACTCCTATCTAACTAGTTTATTACACTACAGCATTATGCAGTTATAGGATGCGCCATGGAGATTACTGGAGTACTCCTTCCCCAAAGGTGTATTTCACAGTGAATGACATCAGCAGCCTTGCCAAAGTAGGGCATTTAATTTGTAGTGAGTGTGACTAAACTAAAAAGCATTGCTCCCTACACAGACAGACACACAAGGACACAGTTGCCATCTCTGAGATTAGAACTCCTACCTAACTAGTTTATCACACTACAACATTAAGCAGATATAGGACGCACCATGGAGATTACTGAGCTGTGCCTTTCCCAAAGGTGTATTTCACAGTGATTGACATCAGCAGCCTTGCCAAAGTAAGGCATTTGAATTGTAGTGAGTGTAACTAGGCTAAAAAGCATTGCCCCCTTCCCAGACACACACACACACACACACACACACACACACACACACACACACACACACACACACACACACACACACACAAACACACACACAGTTGCCATGTCTGGGATTAGAACTCCTACCTAGCTAGTTTATCACACTATGTAAACTCAAAAACATAAACAAACTAAAAAACAACAAAGGCAAGGGTTTACTCCAAAAAACAACTTTATAACAGATAAAGTAAGTGCTATTGAACACTGCCAATGCGTGAAATTCTTCAGACAAACACTTTCAAATACTAGAATATATAGAAAATCTCTCTCTTATGACATCATGACCCCTCTTAAAATGTAAAGGTACATAACATCAAAGAATGTAAAAAACATTTTAATATGTGCTTATAATACATATATACACACCCATAAAGCACCAATATATACATTTTAAGAAAAGTATGTATACAAAATATATATATATATATATATATGTATGCATATATATATATATATATATATATATATATATATATATATATATATATATATATATACATTATATAAATATTACAAACTTTATCTGTAATAAAGTTTTTTGGAGTAAACCCTTGTCTTTATTGTTTTTTAGTTTATCACATTACAGCATTACCCTGCTTTAGGATGCACCACAGAGATTACTGGCCTACTCCATTCCCAAAGGTGTACGTCAAAGTGGACGACATCAGCAGGCTTGTCATAGTAGGGCTATGGGGAGGGCAGTGTGTGTGCATGGGCCATAACCCATTCATCTAGGGGTTGATACACCACATGCAGGCATACCCAGGGTTATATTCCGCAGGTACATGTATACAGCTGCTTGATGACTACTGCCTTGTACAGTCATGTTGCACCGCTAGCACTTGCACCACATATTCTGTAATGCTGATGTATACCAGTGGCTACTTTCTACAGTGAGTGACATTTACACATCATGTGGTTGTAGCCATTTGGCTGTGTGCTGGGTGGGACAGGCCTCATGATGGATGGGTCTTTGTCACAGTCACTGTCATCCACACATCTATGTATGTCTACTTTTGGCATATTATATTGTGTTGTCCTTGGATATATGTCTGTATTCCTATTCAATGTGTGTGCAAAGCATGACTGGTGCATACTGAGGAGTGCATGTGCTAACATCTGCAACTATCAGATATGTATGGTCCACTGTTCTTTGCAGTTGTTGGCAGACATGGGCATCATTTGTTTAAATGTGTGAGCATGCCCAGTATGACCTTTCAGTATGTTGTCTGACATTGCCTTAATTTCTCTAAGTGTGTGAGCATGCCTAGTATGCCCTTCTGCATTGAATATGTGGATCCATTCCAGGTAGTTTGTACTCCAGTGCAGACCTTTATGTTGTACACCTACAGGTAGCAAACTGTTTCTTCAGGGTATCTGTAGATCATTTGTCAATATGAGGTCAAACTATGCAAGGGGTAGTGTGTACTGTACGTGATTGTGTCTGTGCTGCTTTTGCTGGTGTTAGCAGAGATATTCAGACATGTGTACTGTTATACACTGTGATGTTTTATGTCCGCAAGTACTGCCAGGTGGACATTCTTGCTCACAGTGATATCCTGGGGAACAAGGGTGAAAGCAGCTGTGTCTGGTATTGTGGGCAAACGCCTACATATTCATGGAAAGTTATGCCATTCTGGAGGGGGAGCTGTAGACACTTGCTCCTGGGTCTGTGTATCCAGTTCAGCACCTTGGTACAGTGCTGGCAGAGGATCCCATACTTGTACATCCATCAACATGACAGTATGGCCTTATCTTGCTGTGGCAGTACCTCACACCTGTACAGACTCACACAGGTTACCCAGAGACAGGGGTCATAAGTTAGGACATTACCCCTATTGTGATGTATGGGCAGGTTTGTAGCCACCCATTTATGTGTTTGCAGCCAGGGATAGTATGTGCACACAGCTATGTGTAGGACCTTACACATTCCATGCTGCCCATGCTCCCACCCTCTATTATTCTATCCTCTTCCATAAATTATGCATACGTTCTCTGATACTTTCCCTAAGGTTATCACCTCATCACAGGTGTGTTTTGGTGTCAGTCCACAGTTTATGCAGTGGACATGTTACTGTGGTTTGTCAACATGGCCTTGCATATGGCTTATGTGGAGTGTGTTATGTTGTTATTTTGGTGTCTATGACATAACATACATTGGCAGTACATGTGAAACACAGGCCTTTGGCAGAGACCTGTATGACATTTGGTGGTGATGCAGGCCAACTGTGGCAGGCCAGTGCATTCTGTCAGTCCTACAGTCCTAGACCACCATACAGTATATTCTGCTGGGGTGACAGGGTAGGTGTGCTAAGTGTTCATGCTTTCTATCAGTATTGATCAGGTGGTGTGGATGCTGGTAGGGTGCTACCTACAGCTAGGGATACACCTGCATGGGACACCTGCACTGCATGCTGCATTCTTTCACTATCGCCATACACAGGTGGGGGTCATATTGTACCCATTCCCAACAGCAGGGATACAACCAGAGAGGTACATGTGGGTGGTGCTTGGGTGAGCTGGGTGCATGTGTGCTATGGACACTACTTGCATCTGACTCACAGATATTCATGGGGCATTCCAGTTATGCTGGCATGTGCAAGTACATCAACTGTTCTCCAATACATCAGTCCTATCACCTTTGTGATATGCAAGTGTTCGGCCAGATGACACTGGTATTCCCTACTACAGGCCCAGATAATGTGATGCATACCTATATGTACAATTCCAAGGGTGTGTTCATTTCATTGTTACACATTATATACTGTATGTCTGGGGAATATTTCCCTGTGTACTGCTTGTATATCTAGGCCAACAGCCATGCCATGTCCATCTTTCAGATGGTGACACATATTACCATCATACATTTACAATGGCTTACTCCTAGCATGTTTTATACTGGTAGGGATTGTCTTTGGCACTGCAGTTGTGATGACTTGGCCCTGTCATTGGCAGAAGTGGGCAATGGCCGCCAGGTCAAACCTTAACATGCATACATACTGACCACTCTCACACAATATGAAACACACACCAACCTAACACACACACATACCTGCATATTATACAAATGCTACAATCTATCCTGCTACCTTGGCCATCTATGGGCATCTGTGCTCCACTGGTATTATACCTACACATACATGTTACTACGTTTCTACATAGGACTGGGGGGCACACCTGCTTGTTACTACTACATGTGTACAACATATTGGGGGGGCACACAAGACCATTTCTACTTTTCTACATAGGATTGGGGGGCACACTTGACTGTTACTACATGTCTACATAGGTTTTGGAGGGGCACACCTAACTGTTTCTACATTGCAACAGGATTTGGGGGGGGCACACCTGACTGTTACTACATGTCTACATAGGATTGGGGGGGGGGAACCTGACTGTTACTACATGTCTACATAGGATATGGGGGGGCACACCTGACTGTCTCTATATTGCTGCACAGTAGTCAAGGGGGCACATCTGACTGTTACTACATTTCTACATAGTACTGAGGGGGCACACCTGACTGTTACTGCATATCTACATAGGTTATGGGGGGGCACACCTAACTGTATCTACATTGCTACACAGGATTGGGGGGCACACCTGACTGTTACTACATTTATACATAGGATTGGGGGGGCACACCTGACTGTTACTACATGTCTACATAGGATATAGGAGGCACACCTGACTGTTTCTACATTGCTACACAGGATTGGGGAGCACACCTGATACTTTTATACATTTGCTATGACTGTACTTGTATGTCAGGTATTCCATTTCATTCTTTTATGTAACCTATCATGCTGACTCGAGGGATATCAGTGTACTACAGGTCTTAGGTGTGATTGACCTATATATTAGTTTCTGACTTCCTACCTTTCAGAAATAATATCCCACTGCCTGACTTGATGTAGTCTGTCTGTGTAGGCCTGTGGGGGGTGGTTACCCATAGGCATCATTCAGAGGCCTTAGCACAGCCTTTGATTGTGTTTGCCTACACCTGTCCTGCTGCTGAGACTGTTGTTGGGTATGTGAACCTCCCTGACTGGCATGTCTGTGTCATATGGACACATGTGGCCCAGCACATTTCCTGCAGTGGGTTTTGTCACCATGTGTAGTACTGGCTACTATGGTGAAACCAGTATTTGTTACAGATCTCATGCTGCCACTATAGGTGTCTACTATCTGCTGGCATCCCATTCAGACACCTGATTCCCTTACATGCTCACATCCATACCATAGATACAGGTAACAACACATACTACTCCATTCGGCAATTGGTAAGGTGAGTGACTTACCTTGTGGGTGTGCCAGAATTGAGGATGGTGCTGGAGGGCTGCCTATGTAGGATGCACATAGTACACTACCTACACATGGTTGAGCACAGGTAGTGTCATGTTTATCATCCCTATTACTGTATGTGCGTGTCAGAGAAAGGTGACATTCCCTGGGTCCCTCCTGTGTCAGTGTATGTGCTATGCTTTGCATTTTTGCCAAGGCCAGGGCATACTGGGCATGCCTCCTTCTATCTACTGGGGTAGGCTTAGGTTGTTCCTCCTCCGAGTCACTCTGTGCCTGTGCAGGCCTTGGCAATGGTGAGGGGCTGCATAGCCCTGCCCTATGCTATTCCTGCTGCAGCTGTTTCCACATGATCATATTATGTAGCATGGCACATACGATGACAATTTGAGTACATGTAGCTGGTAAGTACTGCAAGGCTCCACCAGATGTGTCCAGGCACCAGAACCATGACTTGAGCATCCCAAACACATGCTCTATTATAATTCTGGTCTGTGCGTGTGCCTCATTATGGAGTTCTTGTTCAGGTGTGTGTGCATTTCTGATGGGTGTCATCAGCCACAGCTCCAGTGCATAACCAGCATCCCCCACTAGATGACCGTAAGGGATGTCCCCATTGGCAAATCTCTGGTACAGCTGCGTCAGATGCCAGATGTGGGAATTGTGATAGCTTCCAGGGCAGCCAGCACACACATTCATTATTATGTCCTGGGCATCACACACAACCTGGCAGTTGATGGAGGGGAAGCCCTTGCGGTTGATGTCGACCCTACCCCTCTCACCGGGTGGTTCTTTGATGCATATGTGCATGCAGTCTATAGCACCCACTACCTCAGGGTATTCTGCTATTTGGTGGAAGAGATGCATATTGCTGGCTAATGCCTCACGGGTGTTGGGGAAATATATGTGCTCACCAGCATGTGCTGACATAGCATCCAGAAACTGGTGAAGTACCCTGGATGCTGATGCCTGTGAGGTCCCCATGGTATCCCCAGTGGGCCTTTGCATGGTACCTGTAGCTAGTATTCTTAGGCCTACACATACCTTGGTATCCACTGGGATGGGTTCCCCTCTGTTAGTTCTGTGTGTGAGGCCTGGCCAGCACAGCTCAACAATTTGCTGTAGGAGGTCACTGTCCACCCTATAGTGCTCCAGCTCATGTAGCTCTTGGTAGGTTACCCTGGGTCTGTACACCCATCTCCATCTCTTCACTGTGGGTTGGTTGACAGCTTTCTCATCCTCACCATCCTCAGCCTCTTCCACATGTTGTTGTATGATAGCTATTGCAGCCCCTATCATTTTGTTGTTTTTGTTTGTTTAAATTCCCCCGGTGTATACACCAGTGGTGTAGAGTATGTGAGAAAACCAGAGGAAAAGGTGTTTGCATAGTTTATAGTAGTGTTCTGGACTGGGCTGGGCTGGGTTGCTGTCTGTGTAATTGGCTGATTCTGATACAGTTCACCTGCCAGCTATGCCAGTTCTTCCTGATTATCTTCCTAATGCTGTTTTCCCTTCCCATTGCCTTCCTGTTAAGGCCTAGGGGCGCGCCGCACAAACACAGTGCTCAAATGTGCACAGAGCTGCTATTTCCTGGTTTAATTTGTTTTCCCTTTAATCCCAGTGCGCGGCACGCAATCCCACTTAGGCAATGTAAAGAGTGCTAGGCAGCCTCAGACACACCCTTTTGCTTAGCTCTGCTAAGCTAAGGGCAAACCCAAGCCACAGGGCTACAGTCTGCTTACAGTATGCCTGACACACACCCTCTATGATGTCAGCTAACTCCTAGGCTTGCACCAAGCTATTCCTGCTCTTACATTGTTGAGTGCTGACTAGTATGCAGAGGAAATATGGGATTCAGTGTTATTCCCCTCATTTGCATAGGATTGCCTGCTGATGCATAGTTACAGATCCCACACCGAGCCTCCCCCCTTAGCAATCATTATTCACTGGCCATGTTGTCTTCTGCCTGCCATTGAGTATAATGGCAAAATAGTGATTTTGGTTAGAATGCTTATTTTAGTTTTTTTTTTCTTATTTTTCACCCGATCCCATTTGCGCATCGCTGCCCTACGCTTAAACAGCTGAAATCGGCTAAAAAATTAAAAGTTGATTTTTTTTTAATTTTTGAAACTGTTTTCCATGCCAATGGCCATATATTTGGCCATTGACATGCTTTCTACATAATATCCACCCTTTATTTGTAGCTGTCATGGATCCGCTTTGTTCTGAAGAAGTCAGAGGTAACTGACGAAACCTAGGTCGACGCAGGTTGTTCATTGTTTTGTAATAAACATTTATTTGGAGCGTTCATTGGCCTTGGCATTTTGTGGATTTACGAAGAATTTCAGAGACATTTATTGTTGTGGCATTCATTTTATCTTCCAACCACTTGTACTGATACGCTGTGCTTCGTCTTTCTGCTGAGTATTGGTTGTTCTGGTTCAAGGTTTATGGATCCGCTTTGTAGTTTGCAGAAATGTACTCGGTTACTGGCTGAGTACATTTCTGCAGATTACACTAGTCCTGCACGGCTGGCTTTCAGCTTCCTGGATCACAAATTCACCTCATTTGCATGGATTTCACCTGCAAATGGGGTGATTTGCATACAGGGGCTGAGTCCGTGTAGGACTAGTGCAGGGGCACTCGTGCACGTCCCTACAGCTTATTCCTGGATCGCATGGCAGACATATTGCCTGCTGGAGCTCCTGCACTAGTCCTGCACACCATGCAGGGCTTGCTGAATCCAGGGGATATTATGAAGAAATACAGTGAAGATATAAGATGTAACAATAGCAAAATTGGGAAGATTAACCACTGTAGATTTAAAATGAATTATAACATTATATCTATGCCCTTTTCCAATATTTCCTTCACATGCTTGTTCACTTTGTGAATAATGACAGGATCACTCCCTACATGCTGAAACAACTCATCATCCATTCACAAAACTGCCCAGTTCTAACTTTTTTTATTTCTTGGTTAATTTCATTATACTTTATAACCATGGCATTTTTAAATGAATCAGTATCAGTTCTGCTAGTCTGACTTATATTAGCTAGAAGTTCTGGTTTGCCCAGTATACAAGGAGATTTGTTTCCCCTATTGTCCTCTACTTCCTTTTTAAGGATAGTTAGCATGTCCAATGAGTACCCCCTGTCCAAAAACGTAAATGTCATTTTTCCCAACCCTTTCTTAAACAGTTTCTCATTTGAGTGCATCCTAGCTGCTCAAATGAATTGCCCTTTCACTAGGTTCCTCTTAAATTATCATGGATGCCCACTATCAAAATAGAGGAAACAACTGGAATATGTTTCTTTTCTATAAATACTAGATGTCAGTGTCCTGTTTTGTATTCTAAAGTGAATATCCAGGAGATGTGTGCCATCCTTGTTGTAATTATATGTAAACCTAAGAAATGTTGTAGTACCTTCTAGGTAATCCATAAATGGTATTATTCTAGTAGGGTCACCCTTCCATAAAAAGAACATATCATCCAAAAATATTGAGCAGTTCAACCAATGTGTGGCATATACAGAGCTCAGAATAAACTTTTTCTCCCAACTTAACATCATAATGTTAGCAATACTGGGGGCACATGCTGGATGAAAGAAAAAAATGTGAGATTAGTAGTAAAATTGTATCTCTCACTCCCTCTCTCTCTCTATATATATATATATATATATATATATATATATATGATACATTTTGGGGTATGGTAAAAAGAGTAAATGAGAAAACAGTGTACAAATGATGAAATAAAATATGTATTTCATTTAATTATTTTGACATTTGTTAACTGGGTATGTCTGACTGAGCTATAGCCCATTTTCAGTGGAGGCCTGAGGGAAAGCCCCATAAAGAAACAATTACAAATAATGTTACAAAAAAAAGTTGCAAACAAATAGTAACAGGAATTACAGATGATTTTTAAACACATAAACATTGGGCCGGATTCATGAAGGCTTGCACAGAGTCTAAGAGTAGAGTAAGACTCCATGCAGCCAACATGTCTGCTGAGTGGGGTATGTATGAAAGAATGTAAGCTCATTGGAGCAGAGTGGCATGTGTTTGCTGTCAGTTACCCATCACTGGAAGAGGTGTGTCAATAGGTATCCTAACTAAAGGTAAGAAATTGAAGGTGTATGCCGTGGATAACACTAAAGTTTCTTGTAGAAGTGCCTGCAACATGTATGGGCGCGTATGCGCGCCTGTAAAACCGAGTAAGACTGTGTGCATGCGTTTAAGCTGGAATAAGCAAGTGTAAGGTTGTTGAAACCTGTGTAAGTGCATTTGTGCCTGTGTGCACGCGTTTAAGCCGGAGTCAGCAGGTGTTAGGCCGTGTAAGCATGTGTGCATGCCTGTGAGCTGGTGTGCGTGTGTTTGCACTTGTTTGCGCGGTGCTGCCCCCTGTGGAAATAGAAAGGGAAAAGGAAGCACAACAAATAGTAGGAAGTTAACCAAGGAGAACTAGCAGAGCTAGCAGGTGAAAACAATCATAATCAGCCAATTACACAGGCAGTACACTAGTCCAGCCCAGCCCAGCACTTAAAACTCTACAAACAACTTTCCACTATATTTTTCTCAGAGACACTGCAACACTGCAGTAAGCTAATAGAAGTGAAAACTGAAAAAGCTTTACTGAGACAAAGAAATGTTAGGGGCTGCCATTGCTGTTATAAGGCAACATATGCAACATGCTGAGGGTGGTGACAATGCGAATGCTGCTGAGCAACCCACAGTGAGGAGACAGAGAAGAGTGTACAGGCCCAGGGTAACCTACCAGGGGCTGCATGAGCTGGAGATAGTGGAGCGCTATAGAGTGGACAGAGACCTCATGCAGCAAATTGTTGAGCTGTGCAGGCCACACCTCACACACAGAACCAATAGAGGGGAACCCATTCCAGTGGAAACCAAGGTATGTGTTGGCCTAAGAATGCTAGCAACAGGTACCTTCCAGAGACCAACTGGTGATATGATGGAGATTTTACAGGCATCAGCATCCAGAGTACTGCACCAGTTCCTGAATGCCATGTCAGCACATGTCGGTGATCATGTATATTTCCTCAATTCCCATGAGTTATTCGCCAGCAATATGCGTCTTTTCCAGCAAATAGCAGAATACCCTGAGGTAGTGGGTGCAATAGACTGCATGCACATACACATCAAAGCACCAGCTGGTGAGCGGGGTAGGGCCTACTTTAACCACAAGGGTTTCCCCTCCATCAACTGCCAGGTCATGTGTGATGCCCAGGGCATAATAATGAATGTGTGTGCTGGCTGCCCTGGAAGCTACCATGATTCCTATATCTGGCATCTGACACAGCTGTACCAGACATTTGCCAATGGGGACATCCCTCATGGTCACCTAGTGGGGGATGCTGGATATGCACTGGAACCGTGGCTGATGACACCCATCTGAATTGCACACACACCTGAACAGGAACGCCATAATGAGGCACACGCACAAACACGAAATGTAATCGAGCATTTGGTTGGGCTGCTCAAGTCATGGTTCCGGTGCCTGGACACATCTGGTGGAGCCTTGCAGTACTCACCAGCTACATGTACCCAAATAGTCATGGTATGTGCTATGCTACATAATATGATCCTGTGAAAACAGTTGCAGTAGGAGCAGCATAGGGCCGGGCCAAACAGTCCCCCACCATTGCCAAGGCCATCACAGGCAGAGCGTGACTCGGAGGAGGAACAACCTGAGCCTGCCCCAGTAGGCAGAAGGAGGTGTGCCCAGTATGCCTTGGCCTTGGCAAAGAGGTAACGCATAGCAAATACACTGGCTCAGTAGGAACCCTGGAAATGATACCTCTCTCTGACTCGCACATATAGTAAAAGGGATGCCTAACTTGACACTACCTGTTTTCAAACATGTATAGGGAGTGTACTATGTGCATCTGACATAGGCAGCCCTGCAGCACCACCTGAAGCATGAGTGACATGTTTTAAGCAATATAAAGCAGCGCTACACAGCTTTTACCACTATTTAGTATATGTAAACAAAATTGCACACACTAAGCAGCACAACTTTGGGCAATGTTGAGCAATATTGGGCAATGTTCAGCAATGTTGGTTAATGTTGGGCAAGTTTGGTCAAAGTTGGGCATAGTTGAGCAAAAGCAGGTAAACATGGTCATATTTGCTTTACTGTTCCTTAAGTAGTCTGGTCTGCCCAGTATGAGAATATGAATCACTGACAGTCCTCAAACCCAGGATACTGTGCACTATAGTCACAGTACTGAACCACTAAATCATGACAGTATTTCATTGGTCAGCCTGTATGAAGAAATGTTGATAAGTCTATGCAAAGTGTCTCATGGAAATCCTGCAGGCACAGCATAATCTGTGTAGAGTTATGAAACAAAGATGAGCCCTGCAGTAAAAATACAACTTGATTTAGAACACACCTATAGTATAAATGTTAATACTGGGCATGTTCACACACGTCAATAAATGTAGTGGACATCACACAGCAACATACTGAAAGGTCACACTGGGCATGCTCACACACTTGAACAAATGAAGCAAATGTCAGGCAACAACATACTGAAAGGCCAAACTGGGCATGCTCCACACAGGCCATGTCTGAGTACAGCAGTGGACCACACATATCTGGCAGTTGCATGTGTTAACCCAGAAACCTCTCACAATTCACCAAACCTGACTTGTGCACACAGTGATATGACAAAAGACACATATATAATATATTGGAACCCTGTCATAATCAAATATGTACTACAGATACTTAGGTTGTTCATAGAAAGTTGAAAAGCAAAGAAAATAAAAAAAACTGAAATCAGTATCATCAATAAACAATGTGCACTCCAAATACTATCCAATCCAGGTCATGGAAAGATTATCTGCAAAGGAGTCCATACAGAACCATGACACTTCCTTCAGCTATGTCATAAATAGCAATGTACACTCATATATGTCCTGAATCAGGGCCAGCTGTAAATGACTGGCAATGCCAACATCTTTTCAGACAGGCCCATACATACATACATACCCACCTCCCACTGACAAAAGGCGCTATCATCATACCAGGAGATATCACATGTAGAATGGGTAAACAGCTCCTTCCAAAGCTGAAAACATGGCGATAATTGTATTACATTGTGCCCCTATATGTGTCATAAGTGAACTGCAGAACAAACAGACTCTGCACCTGAACAGTCTGTTGAGCTTCACCCTCTCTACAGGATATGAAACTGTTGAATTGGTTACAGCAACATATTGCACACTACGCAAGTGTTGGTGCACAACAGACCATGGGAACTATAGTCTTATAAGCCTAAGAAGTCTGATCTGCAAGGCCATGGAGTCCATCATGATTGAAGTCAGAAACAGAGCTATTGGAAGCCTATAAACACACAACCCTACCAACTTTGGTCTGGTCATGGGCAGATCATGTTTCCCAAACCTGCTAGACTGTTTGCAAGGCAGCCACCCGGGACATACATCAATGACATGAGCTACACACGTCCCACATACACTTTGAATAGCCCTTTTCCAACATCCCAGACACATGTCATATCCACAAAATCAACAACCTGTGCATAAATATGTATTGTCATTGGATGGATTGGCAACTGGGCCACAGATAGATCACACAAGGTAAGAATTGTGGAGTCCTGTTCAAGCTGGTAACACCTGCTGTCCCCCATGACTCAGTCCTGGGATTGCATAAAACTAAGTGCAAACACATTACCATGTCTAGTCTGATGATGTCAGCATCCCACAAACATAGTAGTGGAAATGAAAACTCCCAGTAACGCATATAGCACGTTGTGTTAATACATATCTCTCCAGTATCATAACATAGTTAGGTAGGGGTATGAATCATACAATTTCTGTGTGTGGGGTGGGTATATGTCTGTGTGATTTCCTTTGAGAGTTTTGCCCTTTCTGGAGACTAGGAAAACACCTTAAAAGTGTTATATTCCTCTTTGGCAAGTCTGATTATGTCAGCATCCTACAAATATAGCAGTGGAAATCAAAACTCCCAGTAAAGCATCTAGCGTGTTGTGTTAATGCGTATCTCTCTAGTATCATAGCATAGGTAGGTGGGGGTTTAAATCCTGCAATTGCTGAGTGTGTGTGGGTGTGTGTGTATGTTTCTGTGTGATTTCCTTTGAGAGTATTGACCTTTTCGGAGACAGGGAAAACACCTTAAAAGTGTTATATTCCTCTTTGGCAAGTCTGATGTTGTCAGCATCCTACAAATATGGCAGTGGAAAGGAAACTCCCAGTGAAGTGTATAGCGTATCGTGTTAATATGTATCTTTCTAGTATCATAACATAGATAGGGGTTTGAATCCTGCAATTCTTAAGTATGTTTCTGTGTGATTTCCTTTGAGAGGAGAGACCTTTTTGGAGACTAAGAAAATACCTTAAAAGTGTTATCTTCCTCTTTGGCAAGTCTGATGATGTCAGCATCCTACAGATATAGCACTGGAAATGAAAACTCCCACTAAAGCATGTAGCTTGTCGTGTTAATGCGTACCTCTGTAGTATCATAACATGGTTAGGTAGGGGTTTGAATCCTGCAATCTGTGTGTGTGATACTGTTAGTCAATGTGTTGCGGGTTTAGCTTTTACTACTGTATAACAACAGTATGTGCATTGCACACTTCAGGTATCTGTGTGGCAAATACATATATATACATGTGACCTCAATTAGTTCATAGGTATGAAGCCTGCTTTCTACATGAATACATCTGTTACCTATGACAGGTTGTGCTGCTGCTTCTCAGACCTTTGGTCACATATGTATGCTTGTGACAAGGCCAGCCACTGTAGTGATTTGTGGCCTAGGTCATCTGTGTCACACACACCCATGACAGTTTCTATAGAATAGTGTGAGTGAGGGTTCATGCCTGGGGTATATTTCAGGCATGTTCAAACACAACAAAGTCTGTCAATAATGGACATTCATTATAGGTGTACAACAACTTTGTGGATATGCATACAGACCCCTTATTGCTTATGTGATACACCGAGGGACTTCAGGATACCTATGGAAATGTGAATACCAAAGGACAGATGACATAACATTTGGCTGTATGTACACATCGGTACCCATTCTACATGTTTGGGCCTGCTACCTATGTGGTACTGTCGGGATACTATGTTTAGTAAATGTGGATGACTATGCTATATTTGGCTTACAGCTTTACAGAATGGGTTGGATAACAGGTATATGTCTGTATGATACCCTTGTGGAGGATAAGTGTCTCATCCGGAGAATGCATTGCAGGCCACTGTATGCATTTCCAGATGTGGATGGACATATCCCTAGTGTGTTTGCTTGTACCTAATAGGGCTATATGACAAACAGGAGTGGTCCCAGGAATGGGTGGTGGTCAATACCACTGGTTACTGGTATAGTATAGTACTGGGCATATCCAAATGCTACTGAGTTTCCTACATCTGCGTGTCAGTTGTCAAGACATCATCTAACGAATGGTTATAGTCAGGCTGTTGAGGATGTGTATACTACCAGAATGCAAACCAATGACAGATAGTAACAGTATCACTCACAGCATAGTGTCAAACCATGCTATACACACATGTGTACCCAAGTTAAAACATATGTATATTAAAATGCATACTGGCCACCAATAGAAACTATGAAGTGTTGACACTGTGTAATACAGGGCATGTCACCCTTCCCATGTGTCCACTATGCACGTACATGCAGACAGTGCACCTCCACCATGTTCACAAATGTACACCTGCAAATCTGTACTGCACACATCACACATGTACTGTCCACTCACCAACACCTGCTGCCAAAACTACACACATCAGCCAAGTGGCACATGGGCAGGCAAAACGTTTTTGGAATTAACACTGTTGTAAACAATACTACATTGATAATCATAGCTTTAATGCATCATGCCTGCTCAGGTATACCTACAAGGATATCATTACACTGTACTGTTGACAACATGCTAACATTGCTACACTGCTATAAAGTCACCCTGTGCATCAGCACCATGTTAGACTGTTCCTGCATCAATGTTACAGATGACAGGAGGTGGCACAGTTTCATCATGTGCACAGGGTGTGTTGTTGGTTTGCCAGATCCTGAAACTGACCCATCCAATCAACATGTATGTGTGTGTGTGTGTGTGTGTGTGTGTGTGTGTGTGTGTGTGTGTATGTGTGTGAGGGACAACAGTACAGCATGGGTCAATGTTGATTTAATGTGTGTGTGTATGTGTTAGCCCTAGGTGTTTGGATTATGTGTGTGTGTCTGCATGCACACAGTTCAACCATGTGGCTGCCATATACGGGAGGTTGTGGGGACAGCCACAGACTGTACCTGCCAGGCTGTACAGATCACCATCTCTGGCCATGGACACAGTACCTGTGCCTGGCAGGGGTGCAACGGACAGTATCAGATACTAAGCCAGACTGGGTACTATCATCAGAGGCAGAGGGATGTCGACTGGACCCATGACCATGCTGGGACTGGCCAGAGCCACGTGCACGTGGTCTTCTATGACGGTCTACTGACAGCCCAGCTCCAACATTGCTGGGGCTGGTACTGCCACTACGGGAGCGGCTGTGACTTGTGTGTCATCCACGACGACTGCCAGCCGATGATGTTGCTGGCATACATCCACATCGACGTCTCGGCTGTCCTGCACTGTCCTGGCACATGGACATGACTTTGCGGAGGACATCTAATGTCTCCCCCCAACGTCTATCAATGACTTTGGTGTAGTGACGCACTGCACTGGCAAGGTCACGGATACTGTCATTGATAGTGGTGTTATGGGCCCTCTGTGCCCTCAGTCCCTGTCTGGTGTACCGTTCTATACGTGCCTGTTCCTACATTACAGCCTGGAACATACCTGAGGTTGTAAGACCTGAGGGGGCACATCTGTCAGGGGCATTACGACCAGCAGTGCTCCCACGAGAACCCCTGGACATCTGCCTATGTGGTACCATTCCAGGAATCTGGGTATGGCTGCTGTGAGGGGATGCATGTGCCATAGATACCACACTATCCTGGTCAATGCCTACTGTATGCTGTCCCTTGGCTAAGGCCATTGGTGATGAGGGATGTATTGGCAGTATGAATGTGCACATAGATGGTGTGGAAAGTTGTGTACTGTCGATTGGCAGACCAACGACAGACCCTGTCAAACCTGCCTGTGCCACAACACATGTTTAATCATTTCCACTATTTGTGGCAGTGTCTTCAGGTTCCCTCTGCACTCAACTAACACAACCTCAGCACCTGTGAGAGGGAGACAGGAACCACACTTTACAATCTGTACATGATGTTAGCACACATGCACACATGCACACATGAGCAAATGCACACTTGCACACATGAACACATGCACACATGCACACATGGACACATGCAAACATGCACACATGCACAGATGAACACATGCACAGATGAACACATGCACACATGAACACATGAACACAAATACACTACTCACTAAAGTAGACACACACACATACACACACACACACACACACACACACACACACACACACACACACACACACACACACACCAACAGCAATCCAGAACAAACCCATTAGTGGTTGATGGTGGAGTACAGTATCACAAGCCAAAGAGTCCTATCACACGTGTCAGCATGCAAGATGTGCGTTGCTCAACAGCATGCAGTGCAAGTGTAGAGAGTCCTTGTTAATAACAATATACATGTGTTTGATGCATGTGTGTTGTTCAATGATTGGCCTTACCCTGGAACACAATGTGTACATGAACACAACATTGCTGTGCAAGTGTTAAATGCTTTTCCATGTCCTGTGCACCATCACTCACAGGTATACATACCATGGCTGGATGCACACAACTGTCAGGTGTATAGCAGTGAATGCTATGTGTTGTACTGTAGTTACTGTAACTGGATGTAGTGTAGTACCATGAGCCATCATCAGGCAGCATAATGTGGTCACTCAAGGCCACTAATGTGTGCCACACTGGCAACTATCGTTCTGTACCTGAACTGCAGCATTGTGGCTACATTAACCATTTCACAGGCAGTTGTTACATGGGTATGTAAGGTGTTTAATAGGGAGCATTTCCTAACATGAATGTATTGTTTGTTGAAGAGTTTTGCACCGCCCCATGATAGGCCTCTACCCCTCAGGTATAGTATGTGTGCTGTGTGGATGACATTTGGGATACTGGAGTATGACCTTACAGCAGGTGTCTAAATATGCCATGTGTATCATATTAACATGTACTGCGTATGACAAGGTGGTGTATGTTGTGTGCATGTGTATTGACTCTGCCTATACAATGTCCACTACAGTGTACCACAATTGTTTGGGATGTTCTGTGTATAGCATGTGTTTGAGACAGCTACTCATGTTACTGGGATGTGCATAGTCCCACAGAAAACATGCAGAGCATGCATTATGTGTAGGTGTTTTACATGTGTATATGGTCTACAACTCACCTATGACATGCACATGTTATTTGCCATATTAAATGTAGAACACTCACCAGCATGGGTCTGCAGTCTTGCTGTCACACCAGAGGGACCTACAAGGATATGAGACAGTTTGTCAGTGTCAACAACTGTGGCATTGCTGCTGTGAGTTTGCAATTTTACAGTAGTACAACGGTTGACAGTCACACGCATACAGGTTATGTTCCAAATTATCAGTATTGCACAACACCAGGCTCCACATCTTCCAAATACACAGTACACATCTGACATATGCATGTTCTAACAATCGAGCTAACAGTAGTCTATAGATATGCCATGTTACCTACACGCTCAGAGTCAACTTGCTGGGTGACTCTAGCCTCCATGATGACACATGTCTGTTGTAGTGGTTGTCCAGGAGCCACCATGCTGAGGAGAAGCTCTTCCACTGTGGTGAGGGGCGGATGTGATGCTGCACCACCACCTGTGGCAAGCTGTTGTCTGCGGACATTGGAGGCATGCTGCTGGACATGTCTGATTAAATCACTGCAGTGATGGCGTACCTGCTCATAAGTCCGGTTATGCATGCCTACGTCATTAACCCAACGGACAACATCTTGCCACAGTGCAGTGCACTCATGCTGGTCCTGGCTGGTTCTGGAGAACAGCAGGGTGTGATGTTGTAATAGGGTGGATATAATTATTTCCTCCTCTTCAGGGGAATACGCAGGGTTGAGATGGTGAGACATGTCCCTGGAAGACAATAAAACAATTATTGTGAGCAAGTCATGTGGCACAATTAACATTCTAAAGTACAGATATCAATGAAATGCCATATATAGCAACCTATTGGCTGTCAGTAGATACACACTTTTAATACCACACATCAGTGCTCAGCCCACAACTTCTTGACAGTGCCTGGCATATTCTATATATTAAACCATGTTCTGCACAGCAACAAAGTGAAACCAGTATGTAAGACTATACAACAGCACATGGCACACTGTATGTGACACAATGCACCACCTAGCCACAGGAGGTATATATGAAGCTAATGCATACAGAAATATGTCATCCATTGAAATGATTGTAAAGCACAGTTACAGTACTACCAGTACACCACACTACTTGTTGATAGCAAACCCCTAAGTTCCATATGTGCACATTCATCAATATAGGACGCATACTGCTAAAGTACAGATATCAATGAAATGCCATATATAGCAACCTATTGGCTGTCAGTAGATACACACTTTTAATACCATACATCAGTGCTCAGCCCACAACTTCTTGACAGTGCCTGGCATATTCTATATATTAAACCATGTTCTGCACAGCAACAAAGTGAAACCAGTATGTAAGACTATACAACAGCACATGGCACACTGTATGTGACACAATGCACCACCTAGCCACAGGAGGTATATATGAAGCTAATGCATACAGAAATATGTCATCCATTGAAATGATTGTAAAGCACAGTTACAGTACTACCAGTACACCACACTACTTGTTGATAGCAAACCCCTAAGTACCATATGTGCACATTCATCAATATAGGACGCATACTGCTGTACTACGCTAGATATGCACTTATATCCTGTAACACACATACGACTGAGGCCATGTTACAGGCATACCCACACACACATCAGACATACCTACAAGAAACAAAGGTATGGCAACCCAGATGATCTTTACCTGTGTACCATACAGTACTGTGTGTCAGCACTTACAAAACCTTATGCCTGAGGTATGTAATGTCTGAGGACTACAGGTAACAAACAAAACAGTGTTTCCAAGCAATGTGGATATACACCATACTGTGCTGTTTAGGCCTACAGCTTCAGGTAGTACTACAGTTCATACGGGATTTGTATTCACTAGTGTTAACAATCAATAAGCATACATGTACTGATTTAGCCTACAATGGCACACTCCAGTCAACACCATGGGACTATGTCACACCGTATACCATACTGCTTTTTCTGCCTAGCAATAGCATACATATCTTTTGCAGTGATCAGAGCTAGAGCACTACATACCATGATATAAACAGTTTCCCACTAGGCTATCACACATATACACAACGTTGACACATTCACCTACACATTCACCATCACACTCAGTCAACCTCACATAGCAATTAATGCAACATGCACATGCGTGTGTGTATCGGGTCCTAGGTAGCTCATAGGCTATTATGCGTAAGGCCTGTAGAAGCCTAGACAGATGGTACCCTGCCCTTCAACACCCATATAATTTAAGTTCATGTGCCCCTGTCATACAGAGCCACAGAGGTGATTCCCAGGTTGTATTTCCTATCTCACATCCATTCATCATGATTATGCATGATGACTGCTAATGAGGACCTTTCTTTGCTATTGATAGGTAGTTAGTTCCAGAGTATGGTATGTGTCTGAGATGGGAATGTACCACTCCAGCATGTTCTGCTTTTTGACGTTACAAGGTTTAGATCAGTACAATGTGTAGCTTGTAGGGATTTTGATCTGTTTACATGGAGCATGTCCAACACCTGTGGGTTTGGCAAAGCTTCGTATGTTAGGCAGAGATTGGCTCTGGGTAGGCGGTATGTGACACAGTGTAGCTGTGGTTTTGGAAGACAGTCTGCATAGGGCATATGTTTGAGTCTGGTAATACTCTTTGTGGTGTTTGTGCCTGGTGTCAACAGTTGCTGTAGATGTCTTCTGAGGTACATACCAAAAGGGCCATTGTACTCTATGATGGGTTTTATGACTGATGTGTAGAGTGGAACACTGACCTCTTATTCCATGGATGGCACACCTTTTGTGATGACATGTGGACCGTACACAGTTTACATGACTAGTGTGGCACTGTGATTATCTAAAGGGACACTACTGGCCACCTGTGTCCCATGGTCTCTTATCACACTTTTGGTGTTGAGTAGACTACCACCTATGTGGTAGTTCATGGGTACAGGGTTTTTAACAAAAGGGATGGCAATACATTTACAACATTGAGCTTGAGCATACATATAAACATCCATTGGTGTACATATAGATTTACATGTAGGCACATATACAGTCCATCTTTCATGGTGGGAATATCAATTATGCAAGGGTTGAGAGATACAGTTATGTAATAATTTTGCACAGTCTTGTGCAGAATGCATTGAGGGTATTCACAGGCCATGTATCTTTAGCAGGACTCCCTATCTGGAAGACTAAAAACTTAGCAAATCATACCCATGGCGTTTAAGCACCACATGTCATATGTCAGCACTGTATGCTGTCTTGTTTGCCACACACTACAACCTACATGAACATATGCACATGACAACCTTCACCAACATATATATATCCACCCTTCACAAACAGTTGCAGTATGTACCTTGCGCTATGCACATGTTAAGATGCTAATATATCTGACACACAAATATCTCTACATATGTGTGTGCCATACACACATAAGGTACACACTGTTATACGTCCGTAGACCTCACGGATGACCTGTTGGGCCTTGCTACAACATGAACAGTTGTCACATGTGTGCATAACAGTAATATTACAGGGAGTATTTATAGCTGCTAATGCTACATTACTATACTAACCTGGTACAGCAGTTGCCAATGCTAAGCTACACATTATATGACTTTCAAGCATGTGTTACTCTGTCACATCCAGGTTTATATAGCTGTTTGCAGTCCTCCCCCAGACAGCCATTATACACAGTACTGTACAGAACATAGATGACATGATCGGATGTTTGACATAAAATGCTGAGCTACATATGTCACAGTTATGTCCCACTGCACACAGCTACACACTAATATGTCCATGGCTGTAGTCATGCATGGCATCAGTGCATACATACCAACTGCTGCCACATATGCATGTTTCAAAGTATTTACAGTACTTTTCATAAATATCTACTACTTGCCAGCAATCACATATCTATTACATACCTGTTTGTCACTTTCAGGTCCATCTGTGTATGTTTTGACATTTTTTTTTGGTGTTACTTAAGTAAAGATTGCTTTTACTTAATTTCTTTTGGTTATTAATTAAGTTTTTTTTTTTTTTTTACTTAATTAATATATTTGGTTGGTAATTCACTCTAGTCTTTTTACTTAATTAAACTTTTGTGTTATTAAGTATCAATTATTTTTTACTCCTCCCCAAGTTCAGTGATGCCTTAACACGTGCAATGTAATGATTACATGTGGGGATAGCAAGTACAGTCTGCTTTTATAGGTATCTGCACATGTGCATTTGATGACCTCTGCACCAATTGGTGCCCAGCATTTGGTAAGTGCATACAGCCTGCTGTGTGGTAATTGCAGTACTCACTGTCATAGCAACCCAATGCTATAAATTGCTAAGTTTTGTAGGCGTAGCCCTTTCAGATTTCCAGAGTGGGGCCCATGCTTGTTTGCTGTGGACACTGTTGTTTAAGTCAGAAGGTTGGTATACTTCTTATATCTGAAGCTAGAGGTGTAGACAGTGATGTACAAGTTGTACTCAGACCTGACTGTTGCCACTTCCAGTACAGAGCTATCAGTGTAGAGTTTAACTCACCCCTACAAATGCTTACACAAGAGATATGTGAGTATGTAGTTTATTTTTTACTTATGTAATTAACTGCCATACAAAAGTAGTTATTGAGAAGTATTATTTTCACACATGAACTGTTTGTGAACTGTTTTACTGTGCATATTGATGTACTCACTTCTGCAGGGTTTGTGTATTTTTATTGTTGACATTAGCACAGGATTCTCAGGTGAACTGGACAATTCCACTACTGAGTATGCCTACCTACATCCTTGTTGACCCTAAACACACACATATATTTAAAATTTGGGGGGGTGCAGACATACAGAGAGCATTACGTCTTATTGTGTGAGTGTTATCTTACTGGACTTAAAGGATTGTGTGTACCTGTTAGTTTATCAAGGCAGGTGGTCTGTCTGCATAGTTCCCAACTGTGAACCTATCCAGATGGTAGTCAGATATTAGCTTGTTATTCTTTGTCTCTGCAACCCACAGGTGTTTTCAGCATTGGTACAATGGCATTGTTACAGTCAGTTGCTACCAGTACATGACTACATCCTTTGGCATTTCTGTGTTGTACTCCTACATAAGGGTATGCTTGTGGAAGTCCTCCCAAAGCTATTTGCAGTGTGTGTAACAGCAGATAAGCTGACATGCCTGTGTGTTTGTGCCTCTGCCAGGCCTATGAAATACTCAGATACATATTTGCTTGGATTCAGGGATAGGTAGTTAAAAGTGAGGTACACCTTCCAAATAGTAGAGACAGTAAGTGTAGACTTGAGTGAAGCAGTGCATATGGATTAGTACTCCTTTTATGAAGTACAAGCGGTGTCTGCTGTTATTATTGTCATTATTCATTGTGTAATACACCACCTCTCTGACTAACGTCAGTACTTTTCAGAGGGATTCAGAGGGACACAGCTAAAATATGTTTCACAATCAGGGACATCCCTGGAAAGTAGTCACAGTTAAGAAGTATTCCTCTGCCCTAATCAGATATGCCAGTGTTTGTCCTACTATGATACTGTGTGGTGGTTGTAAAGTGCCTCTATAACATTCTTTGCTGCTAGAATGGCTGCTTCTCTTACCACAGTCATGTAATGCAATTCCATAACAATTGCTGGTAAAGATCCACAGAACAAGCTTTGTGTTATGGCCTTCCTATTTTTCCTTTACATTCACTCATTGTATTGCATGATATATTTATTTCAGCACCAAATTATTGTATATTTGCTGTGGCTTAGTAGTACATCATGCAGTCAAGTGTATCCAAGGTCTGGGGTTTGAGACTGACAGAGGTGTTTTATTTTGCTGCTGAGCAGAACAAGGGCCCTGACATACAGAGTGATTAAGGCATTTTTAAGCAGTTGTAAGAGGGTTTGCGTGAGTTTGCATGATGCTTAGCGATGCTTAGCTAAGCGCCCACATGCACACACTCGCTCAAACCTGCTAACTACTGCTTAAAAGTGCTTACTCCCGCTAACCCCCGTGCTAATTTCTTTGAAAGAAAAGAAAATGGGGAGATAGGAAAGTGGAGAAAAAGGGGGCACAAAGAGGGAAAGACAGTGGGGAAACCAGCTCGGGATGTGTAGGACGAGTGTGGGGAAGGTCCATAGCTGCCCATTTCTTTACCAGCAACAGCTGTGCATATGTTACAAATTTGGAGTGAAATTTGAAACCTTCCACCCCTGAGAGAGGGGTGAGGACAACAAAGTATGTTGTACTGCCAATTTTAATTATCAGTTTATATGTCCAGCAGACATGTGTGCGAAATGGGCAGCTATGTATGGGGAGTAATTTTTTGTGGGAACAGATTGCCCTTTTATTTTTTCAGGTGAGAGTGGAATGTGAGGTAGAGGAAGTAGGTATATTTGGGGAGGTAGGTTGGGGAGGTAAACAGACAAGACAAACAAGATGCATACAGGGACGGAGTATGACACATGGGGTGGGTGAACACAATTGATGGGGACGGATGTTTGGAAATCGCAAGCCCATGAGCCCACAGATGGTAACAGTGGGACTGAGATCCCCACCCATGGGAAGTCAGCACTGCACCTTCACAGCCCCGAGGGTGGCTGTGCTGGGGTCTGCGTAGGAGGGGCAGGCTCACCCATGAGTTGTGCCACTCTTGCCACGAGCTGGCGTAGGGGATCAGCGACTAAATGCTGGATCTCCCTATGCACCACAACCTGGACCCTTTGGAGGGTGACAGATGGCCCTTCTCCGCCCATGCTTGCAGTGGGGGACGTGCCCCATCCCCTGCAGTTCTTCCACCCGAAGGTGGCACAGGACCAATGGAGGAGGGTAGCCCGGGCTGGGCACCAGACCTGCTGGTGCCAGCTGCAATTGCCAGTTGAGGAGGGACAGGTGGGTCCGCTGGGACCAGCCTTCCCATACGTTCTGTGATTAGGTGTGTTTACTTACAACATAGACAACAGCATTCCAAACTAGTTGTAACAGCATGCAGTAATATTCCCATTAACCCAACACACCAGGGTTCCAATAGTTGAACAGCAAGCAAAACACATGCATATATTGAACGACAGTGGCCATTACAACAACATGCAGGGATGATTGGTGGCAACAGGCCACCAAGACTGTGGTGTTTGAACAGGGCACATGCATCAAAGTAAATGCAGATATTTATAGAACAATAGGACGTATGTCCCAACAAATGTTTTGAGATTAGACATACCCATTGAGGTGTGGAATTGCATTGTTTATGCACATAGAGTAGGGTGTAAAAAGAAACCTCCATTAACATCTTATAAGTACTTTTACTCTACACTACATTTCTATTGACTGCAGGTGTATATCCCCTACATGTATTATTACACTAGGCAACATGCATTAGGTTCTGTAATGGGTTTGGCTAGTTCATTATATACCTGACCTATATCTGATATACTAACTGTCCAAGATGCAGATGTTACTGCTACATAGTTATAATTTTTATTTATATTTATGTATCTACATATCTGGATGTGTTCACATGACATTTTCAGTTAAATTTCTACAGAACCCTACATTTCATGTAGCACACTCACATTTCTGGGGAACACGTTGACAAGCTACTCGTGTGCCAGATTTACCTATGCATGCCAGCCATTTACCGACTGTTGAGGACAGTATATATGCCTCACAGCTACTGGCACTTCCTTATTCCACTTTATATGGGACTGCCCAACTGTGGGTTGACAACTCTTAATACAACAGTACTATTTATTTAATGCAAGGGTACAGCAACATTTCAAAGTAAGTGACACAGACACACTCCAAGTATTATACCTTTATTAATTACATTACACGCTTTTCTACAGGCTCTCTCCTTTATTTGATATTACAGTGCTACCAGAAGACTCTTTTTCAGGCTTGCTCATGTATTTTATATGACAGTACATGCAGAGATAGTATTCCAGACTTATTTTACCTTTATTAATGGGTTACTACACTCTATTTCTGGCTCTCTGACTTATTTTATATAACAGTACATGCAGAGAAATTATTCAGGGCATTTTATAGCTATATTATTAGGCTACAACACTTTTTTCAGGCTCTCTCAGATATTTTATATAACAATACATGCAGAATAATTACTAACCTGCCTGGTGGCGCAGCCTTAGCAGCCTATCTGCATAGGCTTGCTGATTCGCAGTACGGACACCTGCAGCTGTGAAGTAAATGAAGGGATATTGAGACATACCTATCCATTATATAGACTATATTAGCATGTCTTACATACTGCATTCCATGGCTACCTACTCAGTAGTGGGGCATCTTGCATATGATGGGCCTCCTGGATCCATTGGTTCAGTAGGTCCTGCTTCCGTCTCTTCAGGTCTGCATGGTGGTGACGGACCTGCTCACCAGTCCGAGGGAAGCCTGTGGCACTGGTGAGATCATGAGCTAACTGGTTCCAAGCCTCTGCTTTATACTCCATCCCTTGGAACTGGCCCTGCAGGAGTCTAGACTCATGATGGCAGACAATGAGCCAAACCATGTATTTTGACTCCTCGATGCCCCAGCCTTGCGCTCGAAAAGTGAGTACCCTCTCCAGCACTAGACATTCTAACTGCAGATGGGAGCTACAATCAGTTATAGTGAGCATTCCCACCTATGGAGCTTAAATATGCCGCATTTCCCACACTTTTTTGTGATTGGCCGTTTTTGAAAATTCTCGGCTGATTGCAGACCTGCTTAGCAATGGTTAATATACCATTTATAAGTATACGTATGTTAACAGTGGATGTTTATCCTAAGCTGTCATGGCTTAGTGGTTCAGTACTTTGATTATGGTGCACAGTGTCCCGGGTTAGAACCTTGTCATTACTTTTTATTTTACTACTGTCCAGACAGGCTAAGGAGTGTGGCTGTGTTTAGGCAACTTTGCTCTACATTGCTCCACGTTGCTCCACGTTGCCCTATGGTGCACTGGTTAGCGCTGTTGCTAACTTATTGCACTGGGTAAAGCACTGCTTAGCTATGGGCTGAGTAAGGCTCTGCTTAGCTATGGGCAACTATATTGTGCTGGGTAAAGTGCTGCTTAGCTACGGGCATTTATATGTCAAGATCCCTCTTTCATTTCTATATATACATTTTGTTCACTGATACATAGGCCATTTCAATGCTTTTTAATAAAATGTTATTCATATATGTCAGAAATTATTTCATATAGTAATTTAAAACATAAAATAGAAAGGGGAGTGGTGAGACTCGAACCGTGAATGCCTCCTCTTTGTGCAAAGGCTCTACCACTATGCTATTGCTATTTGGATTGATATGCATAAACATTTCTTATTATGCTCTTCAATGTCGACATTGCTAACTGCAGCAAAGCTATGGGCAGACCTGCGCAAACACGCGCAAATACTGGCAGCTATATCGGGAATTATAAAAAAAATTTAAACATTTTACATTTTATAACTGTACTGGGGGTTTACAATGTGAGGGAGTGTAGTGTTGGATATGTAGACATTTGAGTGGACTCACTCATGTGTGTTGACATTTCACAATTCAGACACTTGCAGGGGCATGTACCGGCAGTCAGACACTCCCCCTGCCTTCCTGCACAGTCCATGTTAGACTTGGAGTGGAGTCAGCATGCCCTCATGAATATGCATGGCATGCTGATGTCATACCATTCAACTGCAGTTTCCGAGTAAGACTTATTTAGTCGTACACGGAGGATTCGTGAATCCGGGGGTTTATCTTTGAAGTCTGATTGAATTCAAAACAAAAAAAATCATTACAGCTATATAGTTTGATAAAAAGCAGATCTAAGAGGGAGGGGAAGAAGAAGCAAAAGAAGAAAGAGGGTTATCAAGATAGACAAAGAAGGAAGCAAAACAAGGTGTAGAGAAGACTCAATAAGTAGCCAGGGGAAAAGTGAGGAGAAAGAAGAGATTAGATGAGAAAAGGAGGAAGAGGAAGTAAGTAGACAAATATATATAAATAAAAACTGATGATATAGAAAAAGATAGAAAAGTATGGTATAAGAATGTAATGATAACATGTTACTATGTAAAACCATGGGAACACCTAACAGATGAAAAAGCAAGCTACAAAAATAAGAAGCAGATGATGTAATGAGAAAGTAGACTGCCAAGCTTTTTTGTGGAGATTGGCAATAGATAAATTGCCAGTAAAAGGAAACATGCCATATTAGAAGAAAAGTGATAAAATAAGTTTACATTGTCAAGAAGAAGAAACAGAACACGTGTTTTTGAAATGTTGTTGTTGTGTCTTTCGGCTTTTCCCGGTTAGGGGTCGCCACAGTGGAACTCCGGTCCGCTAATGATTGGCAGTAGATTTTTACGTGCTGGCTTGCCGGGCCTAACAAACAACCTTCAACGAAGGAACGCCCATTCACGCATGTCGCCACACAGAAGATGCTCTAACTGAGAATCCAACGGGCAATGTCTAACTGTGAGGCGACAACGCTACCACAGCACCACCACCACAGTGTACATGTTTTTGAAATGTAAAAAGATTAAAAAAAATTATGGAGAAAACTATGTAAAGATTTTTTGAAGATAAAAAAGAAGTGGATAAGTTAAACATGACTATGATTAAATATGGATATTGTAAGAACAGAAGTAAAGAATATGCTAACAGAATAGATAAAAAGTGTTTTTATGCTACATGAGTTATATAGAATGAAAGAATAAATTAAATTATATTTAATGGTAAATGGATTTTAGCAACAATATCAAGAAAAATCAGATGGTGGTTATGAAAAAGGAGAGGGGTCTAAAAGGGATGAAAATTTAGTATGATTGTGTAAAAAGATTTGTATGTATCTGTATATACATATGGATAGATAGATGTATATGTATATTTATGTATACTTGTAAATATTTATAAATATGTAAATATTTTGTAAGTAAGAGTTATTTTGTATGTAAATAAAGGACCCATACTCTTTAGATAGGTGCCATGGGATCTTTTAAATAACCTGAACTACAACTAAGTCAAGCAGATGTGACCTCAGTTTAATGTCTCAGCCAAAGGATGGCACACTCATGAAGAAGACATTATTGAGAATACTGAAGGTTTTGTTTGTATTCTTGGGAGAAGATTGTCTAATCTGTATCCTTCTGCATGTGGTTGAATGGGAAATCTATATAATTTTTAAGACACCTAAGACATGGAGGACTGACAAGGTCTAAAAGAGTGTTTCTCAAATGATGAGGTCAACCTCCCAATGGATGCCCAGGCATTTTTCAGTCGAGTTCCAAACAAGACTGAAAATGTTAGTTACTTTAAATGTTAATTGTTTGCTATAATTTTTACATGATATCTGCTTCCCTGCAAAGAATAATAAAAAAGGACAACTCAGAAAAAAGAATAGTGTGTGTGTGTGTGTGTGTGTGTGTGTGTGTGTGTGTGTGTGTGTGTGTGTGTGTGTGTGTGTATGTGTGTGTGTGTGTGTGTGTGTGTGTGTGTGTGTGTGTGTGTGTACACTCATGTGCCCGCATGCCTGTGTGTACTAAGGTGGTCAGTCTATTTACGTAGAGTGTAGGACATTAATTTTTTCCTGCAAGGCCCAGAATATATATATATATCTATAGGGATTCCCTAATACTCAACTCTGGGAAGCCTTTATATATGCTATACTAGTAACATGTTTTGAGAAAAGTGCGAACCAGTCACTATTCTCTAATGAAAGAACAGTCTTTTAAGTAAAAAGTAGGAGGGTTTGGTCATAGTATGGATACTAAGGCTGGACAGCTGCTCCATCTCCCCAGGCAGGCTGGGGGGACTTGGCCATTAGATCCATATAAGGTGGGTTTTGCCACTGATGGACAATAGCTCTTTATCTTCAAGGCCAAAGAACATCTGACCCATAGTCAGCAGAATGAACTCTACTTGGTTGGTAAACCATAGTTTGTACATTGATTGTGGTGGTTTACGTAGGATCAGAAATCTTGACTGATTAATTTCTGGCTTGCCATTTCATAAACATGGATTATTGCAACATGAATTAGCTCTTCTCCAATTTCTACTGTTTCTTGAATCAGTGTAGGACAGTAGCCTTTTTCTACCTCTGGGTATGTGTATGTCAACTAATGCTTAAAGCAGAGAGCTTTCAAGTCCTCCATTAACCATACTGATCTGGTAAGCCACATCTCTATAGGACTTTGACATGTAGATGAAACCCGAAGTCATACACAGGGAAACCTCTTGGATAAGAATAAAGTAGCATAAGTAAATGAAAACTGGTGGAAATCCATTGTGATTTGAAAAATATTACAGCAGTTTCTGTTAAGGGAAATGCATTTAGGCATTTCAGAATTTGACTTCTATTGAAAAAGTGTGCACTAGCTGGTGCAGTTTTTCAGTCAACATAATTCTGCCATGGCCCCCTGTTTTAGAAGTGTTGAAACAAAAAGTGGTATTTAGTAATCTACTAGCCTATAGATGATTAGGTCTGGAACTAAGAATGAATGTATTGCTCGTCAATGAGTTTATTAGATTTGTGACTTTTTCCTCTAATGGAATGACTAGGATAGGCAGGGCTTGAAATTGCTTGTTTTGGTCAAATGAGGGTAGAATGCAAATAAAGACAGAAGAAAAATACTTCGAGTTACAATGAATAGTAATCCTAAGGCTTTACAGCTAGGTGTCCTCAACCTGGCAATTGGGAAGATCTGACTGCTCTGGCTTTTATCCTCTGTGGAATGAACTTGCAATGTTTAGTCACCAGAAATTAGCAGTTGGTGTCTCAGAGTTGCACTGTGTACATCTCACTTCAGAAGAGTAGTCAAAGGTAGATGGCAAAGCTGTTTTGTTAGTCAACACAGAGTAAGATATCAATGGTAGTCTTACAAGCCTGCCATGTGATGCACAGTGTAATTCTAATTTGAATCTAATTTGACCCTGATTAGCACAATTTGTTAAATAAATACACAGCTGTGTGATTCTTCCCAAGCCATTGTGTGGTGTGTGTCAAATGATCTAATGAGGTTAGAGGGTGGTCAGATTTCCATTATCAGTTGACAGTTGAGTGACATTGCTGCCTTCAGGCACCTGCTAAACTGTGACCTCACAGTCAAATTGTGGAAGTGTCATAGTTCGTACCTAGCATGGTACTCAAGTGATTCCTGCAACAAAAAAATTCCAAATGTACCTATTAAATCTGACTCTTGAAGTCACTTTACATTGTAGTTGTTACAAGTCTGTCTTCTTTTAATGATATGAGCTTGTGCTTTTCTCTTGCGTTTTCTGTTGCTTCATTTTGAAAACATCAGGAGACTCAATTCCTTTGATTGAAGACACATTAAGACAGAATTCTATATACCTCTCTGTGATGAATGCCCAAGTGATACAGCAATATTGTGCTTCATGCTGGTCATGTGTGAATACTGCTGGAAATAATGGCAAATCTCCATGATTTTTTGCATACTTCTCAGAATATTCCTAAAAAAGTATATTTTCTTTCTACACTCTATGACATTGTCTTCAACACTGTGTATGTTTTCATATTTTAAAAATATAAGCAGAATTCCAAAAGCACACATTTGTGAAACTGGTAATGCCTATATTTCTGTTTGGCAATTCTCATACCTTTCATAGTTAAAAAGTAGAAGCTGATCAGATATGTATTGCATTAAAGACTCTGCAATTTATTAATTAAACTATAGTATCATTAACCAGATGATTAGTTTGTTCAGCTGGGGTCAAATAGAGTTGCAGCTTTGGGCATGCCATTAAACCTCCAACTGTTTGATTAAACAGATTTCAGAATTTGCTTTGAAGTAAGTCCCCAGATTAAATTAGATATTTCTGATCTGTGCTGTAAGTAAAGGGTGTGTATATTTTTTTCTAGTGAAAGCAAGAAAATCATAGAATACAGTGCTGTAGTCAAGAAAGAATGCTTTTTATCTTATTAGAACTTAACTATCAGCTGTTTTTAAAATATTTCTGAAAATAAGGTGAAACCTCCATTACTAAAATAAATCCTGCAAGGAATTTTGCTCTCTAGTTTCATATTGCCACTAAAATGAAGGCAACTTTATGTTATGTCAAATAGAAATCCTGCAACCCAGTGAGGCAGATTAACTGGGAAATACTAGTATCTTATATTATGCAGGGAGACATTTTATTTGTTGTCATAACAGATAATCTCTTGTCATTTCCTGATGTCTGTCTTGCAGCTAGTTACAAGTAAGGTGTATTTTAAGTATCACTTTACCAAATTCTTTCATTTCAGAGATTGGAGAATGTGTAACAAAGAAAACATAAGACCACCTGCTTATCTGCAAATACTCTCTGGAATGCTCATTGATCTAAACATAATAACATCTGTTTGTGACTCACTTTGAACTGATACCGTTTTTTTTTTTTTTTTAAAGGAAGAACCTACTTATCTCTCAGCACCCTTTCTAAACTGAGAGTCAGGAATGATTAGCCAAGTAAGTACAAGTTTCTAAAGGCAACACTCTCCAGTGGTCATTTAAAGTTCACACAGTTTGTCCTGCTCTGTCCTGATCATATTAAACATGCTAGAAACAACAACAAAAATAAATAATGGTGCACCTTTATGGTATATACAATGTGGCATGAAAAAGCTATAGAAAATATATGTTGATAGAAAAGATTTTATAATACAAGCATCTGCCTATAATATAGTATAAATAAGGAGTATGATATGAGATGATTCGATATGCTGTTAGCATACATGAGTAAGAAAACTAGAGAATAAATGCTAAGGAATAAAATCATATATAAATGTATGTGTAATAATATTAACTAATATAAATAAACACTAATGGTATAAAATAAAGCTTATATTATACAACATTGTATTAACTTAATGAAGGTAACATTTCTTTTTTTTAAAGATCTCCGACATTTTTTTTGTTTTACGTCTGAGTTGTGTTTGTAGCAGAGACAATGACTATCACATTTTTAAAATAGTTTTTATGTGCATCTTAGCATCATGTTAGAAAACCAGATAAGAAACGTGAGAAATGAAAGTTGTACTCTAAGTAGTTAAGCAGAGGGAACATCACTTTATCTGCTTAGAGATGTCATCAAGTACTAGCATATGGGAGTAGAATAGGATTGCATAGCTAGGACAGCATGTGCAGTTAATTAACAAATTATTGCTTCAGTTTTTCCAATTAGAAAAATAATAAAAAAAACAGAAAATCAGATTTCTCATGTAAAATATCAAAAGCATAAATTTCAGACCTTTGCAATTTTTGTGAACTCTTTTCACTGCACTTTGCCACTTACAAAACTATTACTTGGAGAATATTATTACATAGATAATTTATAGAGACAACTATATTTTCTCCACATAGTTAAAGAATGAAAAAAGTCTAGCATGTTAATGGATGAACAGATGAACTGAGCTTCTAAATTGAAATGTGGTGGAAAAAAAGAACATACAGCAATTTGCACATTAAGTGCAGCGTAAAGAATAATGACATTGCAGTGGTGTGAAAGTAAAAAGATTCATGTATTTTACACCAACGTTTGGAGAAGAAATTTTCTCTCTTCTTCTTTTTTTTTTTTTTGCTAGAAGCATAATGGAAGTGTTCACTGTATTTTATTTTAGTTATTTCAGTATAATATCTGAGTATGTGAATTGGCTGACTTACCATGTTCAGTCACAACCTATGCACCACGGTGCAAGTTACAAAAGGAAAATTATACATCCATTAAAGAATACACAGAGATGTACATAATACAGTAACAAAGTACAGCCAATACATTTGAATTCTGTATATAATCATAAATGCATGTGATATTTATGGTTTGTGCAATTAAGATAAATATTCAACCAGCAGTCATTTGTTAAAAGTATAAGTTTACAAGAAAGTTATGACTAAAGCATAACTAAAAAGGACTAGCCATTGTCACAGAAGAGCATCGGAACTACTGTAAGTTGAGTGTACATTTTTCATTTATTTACATTTACTGGCTACAAGTATTCCACTGTATTGCTTGTTTTTATTGTTTGGTTTATTTGCAGTTTAAATTAATTGCAGTGCTTTTTAAAAACAGTTTTACTTCAAGAATATGAAAGTGTAATACATGGAGAAATAATTTGTTCTGTATAATTTGGTGAAACATCACAGTTAACTAGTAAATAATGCTACAGCCTCACTTTGTGTGCTGTTCATTTATTTTATTGACTTTTTTATCTTTTTAATTCCAAAAAATGATCCACATACCATATATTTACACGTCACCCTATAAATGCAGCCCATTTCATTTTCTTAATTTGCTATCCCAGTAACTACTCTACAGATACACGTACTTCTCAGCAATTGTCCACATATGCAGTCTAGTAATAACTTCCTCAGAGTCACACAAGTAGGTAAATAGAGATTAGATTGACTAGGCCAAGGATTACAGTAATGAAGCTTATCAGCTCATAGGCTGAGTTATCTACACTATACCACAAAAGCCCCATTCCACATGGCTGGACAAAATGAACACTAAAACCACTAAAAAAGCACAAAGCCACATAAATATTTAAGTGCTTTCATTCTTTACTATGACAACTGCATTAGAAAACAAACATGCAGGCATTAGTACATCTTACATATCCATTCAAAAGTGACATCACTTTTCAAATCATCCAATACAATCCATGTGAAAATTTCATGCTAAAGTGATTAATTAAAAACACAGTATACTCCACATTACACCGAGTGCATTTATTTATTTGTTTGCTTTTTTTTTTTTACTGGGAAAGTCCAATGGGCCTGACAGAAGCCATTTTTAGTGGAGGTCTGGGGAGAAAAACTTCACAGTGCAGAAAATTAACTGTTAAAAATTACAAAGATCAATTTACACAGAAATTAAAAAGCAATTACAGGAATAAGTATGCACACATTGTTGAGTGAGCCATAACAGAAGTGTAGAAATTTTGGATCTATAAACTCTCTTTAAAGTAGTACTACATGGGATGGGAAAATGTTTATCGTAAAAAATGCTGTGATGTGCAGTCACTACCCCTTGGGCTATGAGTTTACCAATTTCCTTATGGAATATATTATACTGAAAAAATCTATTCAAATATCTGCAATGTTTGTAATCAGACTGGGTTATGTGTTTTCCAGCTTTTAGTGCAATGGAACATCAATCTATTGCAGATATTAAAAAATGAAATCAGTTTATTGGATGCCCAAGTGGTCAGCCATCCATTGTTTCATGTGGTCAGACAGTTATATGATAGTATTAGTGCTAAAATACAGAGACCTGTGACCACTATTATTTATAGAAAGAAGAAAAAATTGCAAAGAGTTTTGTTAGCTTATAGTAGTGGGTAAGCTTTTATTCTAAAAAGTTTACAAAGAAGTGACTCTGGTGATTCAAAAGAGCCAAATTCAGTTACTATCCATCATAGTCAACTGCTGGATCAATTGGACACTTTTTCCAATAGTCTGAATGTAACTGTTAACACAGTAGAATCATTAAATCTGGCCAAGTCAGCTGACACTACAAGTGGCCGAGATTTCTCCATTGAAGTAGCAGCAGTTTTCTCCTTTTCCATTAGTGAAGTTCCTTCCTTTTCTGATCCAGCTCCTTTTTCTCCAGTTGGTCTGAATGTAGTCAATCTTCCACCAATGAGAGGAGGCAAAGTGAATCAGGGAAAAAGATGAGGGAGGACAAGAGATGGTGATTCTGAACTGGTGTGTTTTCAACTTGAGCTTGCAGGCATTCATGGAAGATGAACTTATAGTACTTTCCAAATAGTTTACCTTTATCCGTACTAAAAAAAACTATCTTACAGATGTATTGATTGACTTTAAACTTTTTATGAGGATGTTAAATTTAAAGAATATACTTGATGATGTGCCTTTATATAACAAGAGTGTCATTTAAAAAAATAGTGTTTTCAGTCCACTATTCAACAACACTTTAAATGTGCTTGCTAAAATGTGTGAGGCAGACTTTTATGACATGTTTAAACACCAAAAGCTAAGAATGATTTTAAAAATTAGTTTTATAATTTAAATCAATCTGAACAGTTAATTGTCAAAAAACTCAGCAATTATCATGACTTACAGTTCATGAAAGCAGATAAGGTCTATAGATCAATTGTAATGAATGTAAATGATTAAAAATGCTATGTCTAATCTACTTTCTGATATAAAATATTGTAAAACGGTGTCAAAAGATACCAATAGGTGCAATAATAAAATGATGGATAGTTTTCTGTTACATTTGTTACATCAACGTTATATTAATTTTCATTTGTTTGAATTTTAACTTGTGAAACAACCAGAATTGGGAAGGATTTTTGGTATACCTAAAATACACAAGGATTTAGAAAACTTTGTGTTCAGGCTGATTGTTTCTGACCAAATGGGTAAAACAGTCACTATTGCTACCTGTTTGGGTACTATTTTAAATCCTATTGTGCAGAAAAATGCCTTTTATCTTAAAGATTTGTGGTTGTTTTTGGACAAGCTTATTTATGAATTTAATGGTTTTCAAAACATTCTTTGTGCCATTGATGTAAATTCTTTGTATACATCCATTGACAAAGAGAAAGGTATTGAATTTGTTAGACTGCATCTGAGTAAGTATTTTCACTTAAAAAATTCAGATATTAATACAATTTGTCTCTTACTTGAAATACTTCTTACTAATATTTGTTTTCTGTTTGGTGACAGCATTTATCAAAAACTAGCTGGAGTTGTGATGGGAGTCAAAATTGCTCTGTGTTGGCGGGGAAAGAATTTTTGACACAGATGCCATTACTTTAGCAGGTTTACGTTTACAAGAGATATATAGAATATCTTGTTTTTATATTGATGGGAAGTGATGATTTATTTGACTTATTTTTGGATGGGATTAACCCTAGTGTTCATTGGTTAAAGTTCAAATTAAGTGGAAAAGGGAAAACTATTAATTCTTTGGACCATCAAATTACTATGGCTGTAGTTCACAAAAATTTGATTGTAGGATTTATAAAAAAAACATCCTTTCAAATAACAACCTACATTTTAGTAGCTATCACTACTCCTTTATGAAATATAACATTTTTAGAGGTCAACTTATATGTATCAGTTGACTGATGAGTGCTGACTCTGGTTATTTGGAAGAAGTTGAGGCATCAACATAAATTATTTTATTAAGGGGTTATCCACTGGTTAAGTTGAAATCTATTTCAGACAAAATTATTAATTGTAGAAACATTAAGATTCTTCCTATTCTGGTTTCTGACTTTGTCTACAAGGTTGGATGTGATAGTTGTTAAACACATAGGTTAGTATAGTTATAAAAAAAATCTTTTCCTATTCCTATGAGTGTTGATTGTCACATTAGGGCAATCATTCAGAATAATTGGAAGGTCATCTTAGGTAATCATGATTTAGCTAGAGTTGTTAGATCTCAACCACAGTTTGTATGCAAAAAACTAAGACTTTGAAACAAGTGCTTGAACATATAAATTTAAATAGAAGTGCTCCAGATAGATTTTCTTGTGATACAGTCCCCTGCAATAATTCTAAATTTTGTAGATAGATTAACACAACTAGTTATTATTAATTTGAACACTGTGAATTTTTAATCTTGTATCCATGGATAGATATGATTATAACAGTGATGGTATTATATATTTAGCTTCTTACACAAATTCTGATAGTACTTAATAGGCAAAACAGAAAATTATCACTAAAATATGTGAACATATTGTAGTGATTAAAAAACACAATGTCACCATTGCCTTACCAAAATGTAGTTCATGTTGCCCGGATTTTCAGAAATTTATATTTTTAATAGTAGAAAAAGTCAGTCCAAATAAGTTTAATGATCCTTTCAATAACTATTTAGAATGGCAGGAACTAAGATGGCAAGTGTTTTTAAGGGCTGCTTTTCCTCCAGTAACAAATGAGACTATTTATTTCTGTTCAAAGCCCTCTTAAATATAAGATTATTTAAGATTTATTATGTGTTTATATGTTTTATGGTTTTAATGTACATGTGTAATGTGAAGTATATTGTATTTTTAATTAATCATTTTAGCATTTAACTTAAATTTTCACATGGATTGTATAGAATGATTTGAAAACTGACGTCACTTTTGAATGGATATTTAAGATGAACTAATAGCTGCGCATTTGTTTTCTGATGAAGTTCTCTTAGTAAAGAATGAAAGAACCTAAAATGTTTCTGTGGCTATGTGCTTTCTTTAGTGGTCTGAGTCTTTGTTTTGTCCAACCGTGTGGAAGTTTTTTTTTTTTTGTGCTTTATTTGTTATTTGTACCCTTTGGCTCTTTCTTTAGTTTATCTACACCAAATCACTTTCCCAGTTTGAAGTGACAGTTGCCATTCTGTTACTCCATTTTGTTAATATTGATAATACCAAACAAAATAATCACTATATTATCTATTTATTTGTTGATGTTTTGTTGAACAAGACCCAGAAATTGAAAAGTGTAAACAAGAACAAGGGATTACATATCAGCATAATAAAAATAATTATACATAGTGACTATCATAAATGTTAAATACTAGTATACAATGCTGTCTCTATTAAAATTGGATGTCGCAATACTTGTAAATTTTAAACTGTTTTATCAGATGACTTTCTGAAGACCTAGAACTTCTACAGAGGGATTGCCTTTCACGAATTTGAGGTGGTGGGCATTTACAGATAGAGATGAGTAGCATAAAAGCAAGGTTTGGAGCAGAGAGTCTACACTGCATTAAAAAGTCAAACATCTGAAGCTCTTTAGCTAGATACATTGATGTATGCTAGCTCAGAACTCAAGCATATTTGCATGCACCTACCCTGGCATGGTAATTCTCGCAAATGAGAAACATGTATATACATACAACTGCTGAAAAGTTTAGAGAATAAAATGGGCAAATGTATGCCTATTATAGGGAAAAATGAAGTTCATGATCCACTACAGACTTCTTAACATTTGACTGCATTTTCTTGCAGTGGTATTAACAGATTCCTCCACTGAAATTAAACTGTTGAGAATTGCTCTTAAATTTGTGGTGCTATCAGTGCATGTTATCACTGCTTTGCTAGCAGTCATGATGAGCAGTGTAGAAGAGAAAGTGATACTTTATTTTCTACAAAATACAATGGATCTTTTCCTTTCTAGCAGTAACGAATAAGTATGAGGTATTAAGTCAAAGTTCTCATTAGAAAAAAAATGTTCTAAGTTTTCTCTGGGCTTCTATATGGCAGTTATCCTTAATTAGCAAGGCTGTATCATCTGCATACCAAGTTACTACTTAAATCCTACAATGGAACTTTGTGAGTATGAAAAATAGATTCCATGTTTGATCTTTCAGGAGACCTTTATCCACAAAGAATTCAATCAAATGTTTATATACTCATGTCATCTTCTGTTTTCTCATTTACAGGTAAGTAATATGAGAATTGTTTTAGGATATTATGATTAATATATGTCATACTTAGCATGTCCCAGTAGCAGTCATGCTTAATGACATCAAATGCATTAGAAAGGTCTATGCATAGAGCTGATACCATCTTTTCCTTATTCAGTCTTTCAGAGGTGTAATTGGGTACAAATAACAAAGTTACATTTGCAGAAAATCCTGCATAAAACCATATTGAATTTTTGATAAGTATATTGCTAGTATGCTACATTTCCTTAAAAATCTGATAGTAAATATGTCCAAGAATTTCTGCATAGTCTTGAGTGGAGCTTTCAGTCTATAGTGCTAGTTTTCATTCAGATATCTCACCCTTATATATCAGTCATAGGTAATATTCATTCCCAAAGGATACTGCCAGAATTTTCCCTGTGCTTCAGTTAACCAAGTGTGGGATAGTGTAGTCAGTTAATATATTTTTGTGGAACAAGCAGAAAAATAAAAACAGAACATGTCAAGCTCTTTATTACAATCACCAGTAGTAAAAACTAATAAAAAAATCAAACTTGTGAGATTGATATTTTGTAGTCTGCTCAATTTGGGGGGAATCCAGTTAGAGCATTTGAGTAATAACTCATTGACTGCCCTGATTTAGATGGGAGTTTCCTTAGAGTAAACATGCATACCTACTTTAGACTGAATTTACTTTTAAACAAGTATGCATCTGTAACATTTTAACAAGTCAAGAAACAAGAAGATAGGAACTGCAATTTCAAAACAAAGCCTAAATAATTTATCAATATCCATTTAGGAGAAGGGGAAGTTGTAGTGCTTACCTTGGAACAGAAGCTCGGCAATACTTTTCCAGAAGTATTTTGCCATAGGTTACCAGCTTTATTTTTATAAAAACCTTGATAGTCCTGTTTGCAGATGTTTCTTGGTTTGACAGAAAGAGGTGACAGTGTTTTTCCAAAATTTGTTTTCCTAAGCCTTGACTTTAGAGGTCAAATGAGAGATTTAATTGACTGCCATCCATAGGAGGTAAACATGTTATATATTGAATGACTTAAGGTGTGCAGACAAGATAAAATGCAACTGCAGAAAAATGTTGCAAACTGCAGGTTTCATGGAAGAAAGGCTGTCTAAAATGTTTCTGCTGACTGTGAGGATAATTTGATTCAATACATACTGGTCTTATTTGTTGACTCAAAAGTATCTTTGAATTGATTAATCTTTCACTTGAATGTGAAAACTGAATATGGCATGCTGATTATTTAGGGTATTGGTTGTCATGCTCACTGATATAAAATTAGGAGGATGAGAAATTAAAAGTCAGTCAAAAATACTCTTTTTGCAGACTTTGTTATCAGTTTTAGATGGAGCACATATCAGTTTGTCTAATAGAAACAGCTGTATGAAGTCCCAGGAAGCAGAACACTGAAATCAGCTCAGTTGCCATTAACATCTTATAGACCTATGAATCTGGATTCATTATTCTCTTCAGCACAGTCTGCTAACTGCCTGCTCAGGGACTTAATTCTACACAATAGCACCTTGACTCTGACGACATCATTTCCAAAATGGTGGGCAATGTTTCTCAAGTAGGCTGCACTTTGCTTTATCCTTAATTAGAATGGGTATTTTTCTTGCTTCATTCTGGCTTCAGTTTTTTTTCTGTATGTTGAGTAACAAGGCAGGTTAATAGCACTGCTGTAGATAAATGTATTATTCAGGTTTCATTTACAATAATTGTATCCAGTTGATTTAGAACTGCAAAGACAACTGTTATTGTACTTGCCTTAACAGTTATATGCAGTATCCTATGTTTGCCTCCTGGTTTTGATAACTTTGTATCTCTGGGGATGTTGTTTTGGCAAAGACTGATATAAAGGAATTAATATGAGTAGAGATGGAGGACAGTGAAACTGCACAAATATGGGGGTCAGGATAATTAGTCCCAACATTATTATGAGTTAACCGTCTCATACCGATTAATACAGACTTGTGTCATTGCTTATCTTTTTATCAAGGAAGCAACATCTGTAGTAAATAACAGGATAGCATGGAAAACAACAGGGCTAAAGGAAGAGTTACGCCATTATTGAGTCTCCTGAGTGCGGACACATTGGCAAGAGGTGGCAAAACTAAATATGAATTGTAAAGTATCGGTATGGTAATAGAAGAATAGAAAACATTGGCTTTTCTCATATAAGTTGAGGCACAAAATGAAAGTAGAAGGAAGAATGGAGAGAAGACTGTTGTGCCAGTGATGGAAAATAGACATGGCTAAGAGTTTTTAAACCAACAGAGTGACAGTCATAAGGTGAGTTGAGAGTATTAACAAGAATGGGAGGATGACATGGATAAAACAGTAGTGGTACGGAAGACTGTATCACATTAAGTAAGAGATAAAGGTTGTGATGTATATTAGTACAGTCCTAGAAAAGACAGACATAGAGAAACAAATCCATATGTACCAGTATGGAAGAAGAAGTGATGAGAAAACCTCTAGTAGAGCAGATACGTTAGTAATAATTTATAGTGATGTAAGATACTACTTGCTTTAGTAGAACTCAAACTCACATAAATAAAATAGAAATCATATTCAAACACATGAGTAAAGTAGAATTCTAAGGCCTAGCCACCACACAAATATATACAAGTGGGTCAAAAGCAATTGATTGAGAATTCCAGCAATATGAACAATTACAATCTCAAAAACTTAAACTGTTGAAAAACAAGAGATCACTAAAGGAAAGCAAGTATCCTTTTGCAATCCGCTAAGAAAAACCTATCACTAAATCCAATCACAATTTGTCTGAATAGTTGGAGTGTAACAAGATTTTTCTAAGAACAGGTGCAGGGTTAGGGTTAGGAGCAGGGGCAATAGGGCTACGGCCAGCATGCATTAGTAAGTTGCCCCCTGTATCACAATATGAGAATAAGTAATAGATAAGAATAATACAAAACACCCCAACTAAGGACAGAACAAGTTTTGAGTTTACAAGGGCCAATGTAGACCTGCTAAACAACGTAGAGCTAGATGTACCAAAAATGAAAAGCATATATGCCCAAAAAGTCAAGGAACTTTTAAATTAGGGTAGTCAGTTTCCAGCATGGCAACACTGGGTCACAATTAGAAAGGGACCTGTAGCAAAATGTGTTTAAACTTATTGAGAAAGCAAAGGATAATATTTATGTTTGTTAAAAATTGCAAAACGGTTTGTGAACAGCAAGGAAATTAAGAAAATGACAAACTATCTGGAACCAACATTAGAGAATAATCCACAGCTTTGCATCTAATGGAGATGACAGGAGAGGGTGGGAGTGAGAACCACTGTTTGCTCACCCATCCAGAGGGAGGTAGGATGTTCTGGATCACCACTTGGTTATCTCTTATGAGAATACTATGTACTACTCCTATGGAGCATGGGTCTATAAAACAGGTGCTGCCATGATACACATGCATGAGCCAGACAATTCAGTATGCAGAGGTTTGCTACAAAGCTCAAAAAGATGATGAAGGGGATAGACATGCTCCACCAGTGACAAGCTGACTGTACCACAGGATTAACAAGCTGGTACCTCCCTAGCATCCATTCTCACCATTCGGGAATGGGTGAGCCAATACAGCCTTCCAACAGAGACAGAGACTACAGGACTGTCATCTAGCCCAGCAATGCCCAGTTCCCATCCCAAAGAATGAATTTGCCAATTAGGTGCATGCAGAGAAGCCATCAGGTGAGTTAATTTGGAAAATAAAAGAAAAATAATAGTTATGAGAATAATCCATAGGTATTACCTGGAATCAACAAAACACTGGAGAAGGCTGCGTGCTAAATTCTGCCCATTTCAGATGTAAATAGCTTGGTTCTGAGTTTTGTCATATGCTTTAGAAATATATAGGAACCAAACATTACTAGTTACCGTTAAACTTAGTGAGGGAGCAGACTTTTACTAAGAAAATGATATGGTGGCATTCATACTTGTTGTGCTTAGATGTAGTGGGACTTGCGTTGAGTAGCTAAATAGTGATTCATAGACATCATCTGCACTTAGGCACTGCTGTTTGAACCTGTCTGAGAAAGCAGTATGGAAATTAAGTAATAATGAGAAGTAAGTGAGGGATATTTGTAAATTCTGTCATTATGCTTTGTAAATTAAATTGTGTTATGTATATAAGGCTAATTAAAAGCAAAGTCACACCTTTTTCATTTATTTTCTAGTCCATTAAGATGCTTGCATTCACTGCCAGCTTAGCTGTCTTCCATTCTAAGGTGATACTCTTTGTCAAGCTGAAACCAGGTGTGCCCAGTGGTGCTCATTTGTCTAGAATGTGAAGATATAGGAAATGAGTACAGCATCTAAATCTTGTTAATCCAGAAATCTTGGACAGAATTAGAGTTGTCAGTGACATAATATGGGTTTTGGTGTGATTTTATCACGCACAGACAGGTACTCAGGTAATGCATGGGCTCTATACCTGTGGATACCATAGTATATATAGCCTTTACTATACTTACTCCAGGAAATTCCAGAGACAAACTAGGGACAGGTTTGGGATCTCACAGTCGTCTGCCTTGAGGACAATTCAACTGTTCCTCAACATGGTCTTGGTACGTGCAAATTAGTGCATCAATTTCCCAGAATCATTTAAGGACCAAGCCAGTTCCAAGAGTGCCTTCTTTGGGATGGAATGCACTCCTGAGGTGTTTAGTGCAAGAAATTGCACCAGTGTTGTAATTAGGACCCCATACTGACCAAGTGGGGCAGGGTACTGGAATAGGAAGGCCTACCATTCTGTCAACTGCCAGGTTTTGTGTAATGCATGGGGATGCATCACAAAAGTGTTAGCCCAGCATTTAGGCATTTCCCATAATTCCTATATTCGACATGCTGGCATACAAGTTAATTGTATCATTCTTTCTGGGTCATATAATTCCTCATGGTCACCTAGTTGATAAATGCAAAGCATTTTTATGTTCCTAATCATTGGCATTTTAATATTTGTAAAGTGGTATAACTGATACTGAGCATCCTACCCCATCACCATTTTTGTTATATGTCCTCACCCTCTTTTGTTTTGCTGGTGATGCAGTCTAGCCATTCTAACCTTAGCTAATGATACCAGTCCCTAACCTCCATTCCCTGAGAAATGTTTCAGCACCCCATATCCTAGACAAAGATAAACAATGAGTGAGCATTTGAAGTGCTAAAAGCCTTTTTAATTGCCTGGACAAGTTTGGGGGTGCTCCTCAACATGCAGGATATTTACTGCCTGCTGCATTCTGCATAGCATGATCATGTGTCACCTTTTGTACAATGGACACAGCCAGTCATAGATAGTGGCAGTGCACTCCCCTCTGTTGCTTCTCCCACCCATAACAATAGTGATGATAGGCAACTGATGCTACAAGTCTAGTAACCCCCGTAGCAGGCTCATGCATGTCATATGACTGAATAGGCAAAGACGTAGCATCCAGTCCACAACTATGGGCTATGGCATTCACTAAAACAAAGTGCAAAAAAATGTCCACAGATAATACTTGATGCATAGAGTGCTACTGGGTGGCTAAGGTGAAAGGCACAAGAACAAATTACACTCTAAACTAGGCATTATATATATATATATATATATATATATATATATATATATATATATATATATATATCAACCAAATAAAATTCTTTCATAAATTTTGCTTCAGTCATAATTTGTACAGTATTGATTGCTATGTGGTATAAGTCATAACTATACTAGCAGGGTTTGATTTAAGTGTGTACAAGGAGGTGTTATGAAATATGTTTAGGGTACATGGAGCCTTTTCAATGCTCTGATGGTAGGATGTACTTAGTGCAGGAGAATCGCTCTACATTGACCTTACCAAGCTGTGAGACCTAGACCTCGGCGGAGAATGTCTGCCAAATATTGTGGAAGTCTTATGAGGCCTGCCTGCCTTCTTCTTGAAGGAATCCATATGATTGCCTGCAGCACTTTCTTGAGATGCATATAGTGTCTGGTCTACTTATCTACTACACATGTGGACATTTCCCCTTCCACGTGTACCTGTTCTCCCCATTGTGTGTCTGGTAAGGTTTTACTACTGTATGCAGGAAGGCTGAACTACATGTTGTATGTACAAGCATATTGGGCTTGGGAATCATCATGGCATTGTCCCTGACCTCAACCATTTTTATGAACAGGTGAAATTCTTCACTTTTGCAATACAATTCTTAGTGGCATAGTCTGGGCTTAAACTATGTCATGGCACATCTGGTACTGGGTGGCTAAGGCCTTGCATGTCTGCGGAGCTAACTGTAAAATATATCTTTACCTGGATCCTCTGTGTACAGGTGTGGCAGTGGTTAGGGCTACATCTGAAATGGTAGTCTCTTCCTCGAAGGGCTCAGGCTGAGCACAAGGACAGCTTCCTGATGTCTGCCTTGCTTTAATGACATGTCCTCTTTGTGTGTGTCAGGGCCTCTGTCACTGCCTAATGAGTTATCTGCCTGCTGTGATATAGGGGGCCACGGAAGTATACTTTGTGAATGTGTGCCAGTGTCCTCAGACTGTGATATGAGTATAAGAGTCCCAGCGTATTCACTGACAGCCATTATGCTGTGAACATCAGCCTGCTGTGCTAATGCACAGGATGCTCTATTTTCTGGTGTTGACCCTGTGAAGAAATATATCAAAATGTGGTAAGTCTGGCATGTGAAAGGTGGAATTACTTTATGTATAAGTAAGATGACCACATTTGCAATGCATTGTCTGTAGATTTTATGCCATATGTGATGTTCCTAGAATTCCTGATTACACAATGTGAAAAAGTGCTATATACATGTGTTATGCCAAATGCATCTCAACATAATGCAGTAAAATTCCTACACAATAACCTTCCGCACTACCTAACTGTGGTTGTAAAGGGGGGCTGGAAGTACAGGTGTTAACACAACCTCTAATTATTCCAGCAGTAGCCTCATCTGCATCTAAATCTTTACCTTTTATAAGGCATGGACTGTGGAAGAGCCACCACCCATGCTACTACAGGCAAGCAATTTCACTAAACCTAGCTTTTGTCCTGGCACATTCCACCATATTATTTGCTCTTTTCGTAAACTGTGACAAGATGAAGTTCCTTCCTCCTACTGGATTAATTTCAGCCACTACTTGTTTCCACATTTTAACTCTCTCTGACTGTTTTGACCCCCCCCTTTCCAAAAAGGCATTTGCTATACATCCCTAGTACTTCAATGAGGATGTGATTCTTCTCATGAGTGAAACTGTCTCTCCTGTGTCTTGCTCCCTACTCCCACATTTTATACTACCTTTTATATCTCCAGGCCCTGCTGGAAATCTAATAAGTTTGTGCAGTGGAGAGTGGCCAGACTGATGCAGCAAGCTTGTAAGCTTGAAATATTGTGAATAATATTAAATAATATAAAAGCATATACCCTTTCAAAAGGTGCCATTTGTTAATGCAATAAGTTTCATTTTGATAGATTATCACTGTGAGATAATCAGTTCACAGTCACTAAATAAAAAAAAAAAGATATTAATTTGAATGTATTATACTGAACTCCTAAATTGGAAGGAACTGTAGGATATCAAAAATGACTTCTTAGGAAGCCAAATCATTATCTAGTACTGAAACAGTATTTGTTACTGTTTATTACTGCAGTAATTCATTGCATATTGTTTATGATAGAACATTTACTTTCACAAATTATTAGTTCATATCATAGAAGAAGCAGTAATAAAAGAGAACATCAAGAAGTAGTTCTCATAATCCAGTTATTATATTTCTATGTGCAAATATTTAACAATGTTTAACAAGAATTTCTGATTAAATGACTAATTGCCTACTTTCTTCTTATTAAATAAAATGCAATTTATACAGAATATTTAGGAATTCACAGCTTGTCTTCATTTCTTTCTCTCGTTATATTTTTCCTCTCCCATTTATGTTACTTTTATCTACATTTCCAAAAGGGAATAAGGCAGATGAGCCACATGCCTTCCAGATGAGGGAATGATCACCCCTTCCTTCTGCGTACCTGGTGATGTCTTTACAGGTGAGGTGACTCCACCCCTGTGGGGGTCCCAACATAAGCCTGCTTAATAAGCTGTGAACACCATATGCTTCAAGGTCTGCTGAGGCAGCAGTTGAGAAGGTTATGGAGAGGCAGATGCACCCACTGCAACAGATACAAGGCTCACTTATCTGGTCGGTTCTGACCATCAAGCCACTGAAGGCACCCTTTCTCATACCAATGGAGTCCTTCCTCCAGGTCCATCAAAGAGCAGGATAATTTATCAGAATCAGAATCAGAATCTGAATCACATTTATTGGCCAAGTATGCACGTATACAAGGAATTTGACTCTAGTTTCAGTGACTCTCCAAGTATGAATTACATAAATAACATACATACAACTATTAAGAACAAGACAAAAGACAAACATGTAACTATTAAGAACAAGACAAAAAAGTAAATATACATATACCTATACATACAAGGTGCAAAGTGCATCTCAGTGCAAGAAATACTAAAATAAACTCTGAAAGAAACAAGCATTAACAATATGTAAACAATACGTCAGAATCCATGGAGTCTTGGTAAAAAGAATACCCCAACCTAATAAGCTAACTGTTTATGAACATGATGACCTGTGGATAAAAACTGTTCTTATATCTGCTTGTTTTGGTGTGTATTAATCTATAACACCTGGCTGATGGTAATAGTTCAAAAAGATGGAGGCCTGGATGTGAAGGGCCAGTGACAATCTTCCCTGCCCTTTTCATGACTCTGGAATAGTACAGGTCCTGTAAGGAGGGCAGACTAGCATCAGTGATATTTTTGGCAGACCAGACTATTCGATGTAACCTATTTTTGTCATGATTAGACAGAGATCCAAACCACATTGTTATGAATGAGCTAAGAACAGACTCAACGACTGCTGTATAGAACTGAATCAACAGTTGTTGATGTTTTCTGGACTGTAATGGTAGGTATTTCAAAGATCATGTCCCCCTCCCCTTTTGTATCTATCTGCCATCTGTTTGCCTTGTCACCCTTGTAATGTCGGAATACCATAGTTGTCTGTGTCTTTTCTGTCATTTGTTTCCTCCTATATCTTCCTTCACTGTTTCCTAAACTTCTCCCCGTACCCTCTTTCCCTACTCCTTCTCCAACTTCCCTCTTAAAAAATGGATAATTGGATATCTGTCTCTCTCCCACAAAGTAGTGCCCCTTCCCCCTACATCCTCTAACACAATCCCTTTAAAGTATTCTGTCTGTCTGTCTGTCTGCCTCTTGCCTTTTCTTTTCCCCATTTCCAGCATTCTGACATTATAAAAGCCCAAACATGGTGTTCATATAAGGACACACTTTTCAGAGAATAGAAGAAACATTAAAATAATCTGGGAAAGCTGTGGGCCAGTGGAGCTCAACTCATTGCAGGTTCTTGAATAAAATCTCAAGGGAACTACACTGTTAAGGGTGTAGTCAAGCATACTGTTTGGACTCCACTGAATATTTTTTTTTGAGTATCACATCAGTAAGTTATTTCCCCAATCATATTATGTCTACAGCTGTCTAAATGAATGCCTCCAATAACAGGTACAACATTTATACTCTAAAAACAATATCTTTAAGTTTTATGGGGAACAGCTGAAAATGCTAGTTAAATTTATTAAGTGCTGAGGCAACATTTTAAGAGATGTGTCCATTTTTAAGTGATATTTATCCAAGGGGGTTAGCAGTAAGACCTTGTGAGCGCAAAATGAAATTTGCTTTGTGCACCACTGTTTGCCTGCCTCCAACCAAAAATGACAATACAATTCAAGACTTGGTGTGTATACAAATTAGTACACACAAAAATACACAGATTTCAAATGATTTTACATCACTTCAGATGTGAGAAACTGCTGTGGGTATTTCATTGCTGGGATGAGAATCTCTGAAACCAGTGTTGCTTGTTAATGCTTTGCTGATTTAAATATTGGTGTAGCGCCACTATTTGCCAGTTACTGTTATGCTGATGTGAAGTGCAAGACTATGACTACCACCCAGACTCTTGTGAAAACTACGTATTTGGAATAAGGTGTAAGCAGCAAAATATGCCAGATTAATTTATTCCAGTTAAATAAGTATTAACAGACAAAGCAAACAGATTAATCGCCAGAGAATGGAAAACAAGCACTAGTAGGAAATATACATGATTAAATATTAATACAGACATATGATCTATTAAAGAGAATTCTAAACATCACACAGGGAAATAGACAACAAATTCCTCAGGGGCAGGGTAAAAACGATTTTCTGTTTCTTAATAAATGGCTATACTACATAACAGAAAACTAACATGCTGATACATTTGATGACAGCAAACATAACATAATGACTTAAGTAATTATAATACAAAGTAAAGTATGAACTATAATCAGTATAAAATTAATTATATTACATTTTCACATTAGAGGAAATAAATATGAAATACTCTGAAACTCAGTACTCATAGATGTAGCTTAAGCTACAACATAGATGTATACAAATGTATTAAAGATAAAAAAATGTTTTTTTCAAGCTCACTTGGACTCAGAACTGAGTAGACCAGCCATTCCATCTTTGCAATGTGGAGCATTTGAGATAATATAACAGGAATCCAGGGACGTTTAGTGGTTCAGAACCACTGTTTCAGCTCTTGCACACTTGAATAGCTTCTAGACAGGTTGCACCAGTTTACGCTAGTCATTTACATAGTCTGAGATGGCAGACGAAGTACCCAAGATTTTTTCAACAGTTAAGACAAGGTGTGACAGTGCATCAATTGCTCAGAATACAATTTACTCCTATTTAATGTATTGTGCAAGACACAGGGTAACACTAGGGGAATTCAGGCTGGTTTAATGGTTCACAGTGGATCTTTCACCATTTGGGGAGTTAGGCAGCTTAAAACCTAAAGCACTATTCTTTTAACCCAGTCTTTTACAATATAAGAGGCATGAGAAGGTGTTTCAGCATTTTGTAGTGCCTGGATTGTTCAAAACACAAAGTACAATGTTTAACCAAATCTTGTGCAGGATACAATGTAGAAGAAGAAGTAGAAGGGGTGTACAAGGTGTTTCAGAAATACAGCATGGTGGAGGCATCTCTTCATGCTTGACTAGTTCAGAGCACATGTGTGTGTGTGTGTGTGTGTGTGTGTGTGTGTGTGTGTGTGTGTGTGTGTGTGTGTGTGTGTGTGTGTATACTGAGCATGACAGCTTTAAAAGCTCCTGATTCATTCCTTTAACAACTCCAGTTTGTCCAGTCAATAAACTGTTACTCCTCAATAAACGTGAGTACTTAATTATGTCTCCTTTGAACATTCTCTTTCCTCCCTAACATACAAATATGGAGTTGTTAATTCTAGTGTATTATTCTTATAGCAGATGAATTAGTTTATAAACGTTCATCACTTAATCATCAATACAGAAGAATTGCAGGAACTGAAAAATAATTTATCTTACATGTTTTTCTTGTCTTGACTTTCTATGCAGTACAGTAAGTAATTATTACTAATCTCTATTTTGGTCTAACCCTTGAACACCTGGTTGGGTCCTGTTGAGTCCTGATCAATTTGCTTTCACTGATTCCCTTTTCATTTTAAAATACAAATAGTAATTAGATTTATTTTACCATTTATTTGATGCAAGTGCTTTTTTGCCATCTGAGCTGGCTTGTCGTAAATTTGTAGTAAAAGTCATTCTCTTGCTTCATTTGATATCTGTGCATAACCGACCTATATTTGCAAAAGCAGATAATACATTGCTCTATTTTACCTTTAGTTTTATACTCTTTTTCCCAACATTTTATATTTTCCTCCCTACATCTGTATGATTTTGCAGCTCTTCATATATTTGCTTTTATCAATTTCATGGTGAAAATATGTCTCCTTTGGCCTTTTGTAATAGTGCCAGTCTGTTCCATGAAATATAGCAATGACATAAATATATTAAAGACACTTTTTTTGTGACTACACCATTTCTTTCCCACAGTGCAATCTATGTTCTCAGAAAATGAGACTAAAATGCATTAAATCTCAATGAGAGTTTTCAGAATAATGCTAACATTCAGAATTTGCAGTTATACTTTTATTAACTAACTAATTCATTAACATTTGTTAACTGGGTAGGTGGGATGGTCTCGGGACCCTTTTAAACTATGATGTTGGCCAAAACTGCCGTAATCAGATTACAACAAATATAGAAGTATTATGACAATGTGCCTTTATGGTTGCACATGCAAGCAAAGCAAGATAAACAAAGTAGTTCACATGAAAACAATTTATGTAGGCGCACATAAAATGCCTCATTCTTTAAAGGTGGAATTTGTTAATCTAAGTACGTCAAGAATAAGACACAATAATAATAATACATAATATTAATCAGGTAAAACATTACTGTAAGAGACTAATGCTGCCAGATTTTTTAACAATACTTCTGAATTAAGCAAAGGATTTCAATCTTATTTTCTGAGGATATAGAGTGTAATGTGAGAAAGAAAACGTGTAGGCAAGCTGACTGATTTGTGTTTTTAGTATATTTTACAGGCTACGTAAAGAGCCCTTTATTTCAGTTTGAGAATGTGGTTACATTACATTGGCTTTCCTAAGCACTAAGAAAGCACAGCACATTTTCATTCCCTCTGTTATCTAGAGGAATCCCATCTTGGACTATTCAGTTTCAGCTGGTTACTCATCTGCGAAAACAGAGCGGCTTCTTTTCATTAAGCCTTCATCTCCATAGTTTAATATTTTTATGGCTTTAGTGGGTGAGAATTGTGGCCATGTTACAAACACTTGAGGCAGAAATCTTCAGTGTAACAGATCATAACAAGTGACAAACAGGGAGACTTAAACACTCCTTGTGGCATTTCATACAAATCCTGCTAAGTATGCAATAAGAAAGCCAATGAAGTGAATGAAGAAGTGGATGAAAATATACTCTGGGACAATGAAAAAGGTTGTATGTGTTGTGTGTGTTCTGTTTGCGTTCTTTAATACACACTCTTGATCTGTTCACAATCAATTTTGCTTCTATAGTTTTTAGATGCATCGTTTGCTGTTTATCTAGCATGAAGAGCAAAGCAGGACTGAAGTAGCAACAGGATGGATATGTTAAGAATGCTACTTACCCAAAAGACTAACAGAAGACCTCATTCTGCAAGATATGCATCATTTATCTGAAAATAAACACGCAGTACACCAAAGTTTATATGGTCATGAAAAAACCTTTACTAAAAGAAGCTAATGCAGATTATATCAGTCTTACAACAATACTGTCAAGCAAATATTTAAACTGGATTCCAAACATCAGAATCACTAGACACTCTAAAGGAATTTAGAAATAATTTTGTTATACCTCCAGCTGATGCAGTAGAGATTCCTAAGTTAACAAGGAAAGAAAATTTGCATTCAGTTGTGAGTGCAAATCTACTTCCATATACAAGCAGGCATATACACAAAGACAAATGCACATATGTGCACTCATGGACATAAACACTATAGAGATACGCACCATCATTGAAATCTGGTTCTGTGCATCAATAACATCCACACTCTACCAGCATTCAGTGGCTACTACTACTTCTACTATTACTACTATCACTACTACTACTACTATTACTACTATCACTACTGCTACTACTACTACTACTACTACTATTACTACTATCACTACTGCTACTACTACTATTACTACTATCACTACTACTACTATTACTACTATCACTACTACTACTACTATTACTACTATCACTACTGCTACTACTACTACTACTATCACTACTGCTACTACTACTATTACTACTATCACTACTACTACTATTACTACTATCACTACTACTACTGCCACTGCTACTACTACTACTACTATTACTACCATCACCACTGCCACTATCACTACTACTACTATTACTACTATCACTACTACTACTACTACTATTACTACTATCACTACTGCTACTACTACTACTACTATTACTACTATCACTACTGCTACTACTACTATTACTACTATCACTACTACTACTACTATTACTACTATCACTACTGCTACTACTACTATTACTACTATCACTACTACTACTATTACTACTATCACTACTGCTACTACTACTATTACTACTATCACTACTACTACTATTACTACTATCACTACTACTACTATTACTACTATCACTACTGCTACTACTACTACTACTATTACTACTATCACTACTACTACTATTACCACTACTATTACTACTATTTCTGTTTCTACTACTCACTGAAACGCTGATCTGAGAATGACTATAACACATGTGGCAAAGTGTCCATAGTCTTTTGAAATCCAATCACTTCTAGATTGATACAAGGCAAGGATATTAAGCTTCTTCACATCCTAATTATTATCAATAAGATGTCTAACCATTTCCTAGCATATTACACAGCCTCACACTAAGACACCCAAAAAACATGAAGTAAACTAATGTCCTACTCCATCATTTCGAATACTATTTTTCGTGTGCGTTTCAAGTCTTTGTCCATAAATCAGAAAGCTTTCACTACTACAAATAAGTATGCCTAGCACTTACTGATTTCATCATATCAAACTGCCTTGATCAGAGATAGTGCACGCTCCATTTAGGGGCTCAAAATTACTATCTCTGGTATTCACAAATATAGATCCATTATGCTACAGACTTACCCTGTCACGGCTCATATCTGACCACTGTTCACTCATATTTATCACTTGCACATAAACTTTACTTCCTTTACAGAATTTTCAAATGCATATCTATTATAGCCTTCTGATGACTATATGCAACTTAACTCCCCCTCCCTTTCAGCATACTGTGGCAAACACTGCTGCATTTAATAGCTGTTTCTGTTCATACCTTAAGTATGTCTGTAGACTTTGGTCTATATTTTATACAATGCTAAGTTTAAGAATAAACCTATGTAATTGTACCTTAGTATAAACAAACTGTATAAGAGATGCAAAATATATATTTATCTTGAGAAATGAACTGAATACCTCACACTCCAGAAGGGAACTTAAGAGGTTAAACAGACAATATGTTTCAAAATCAAATTGTCTAAGGACAAGTATGAAATGAAAATTTCTCCCCCTGTAAAGGACAACCATAAAGTATTCTTGTAATTTGTTTGAAACCTTAAAAGCAATACTCAGCACAACATCAAACTGATGCATAAGAATAACAGCTAGTCAGTTCCTGAGGACATAGCAAACATGCTAGCAGATCAGTTTTCTTATAATTTACCCCCTGTTCCCCCAAATTTTCCCCATTCATGTCAGTGTCTGCACTCATTACAATGTGAGGTCAGATCAAGTTATAAGGGCACCACAAAAAGCAAAAGCCAGGAGCACCAGTTCTGTGGGTACAGATAATACCCATGGCTGCTTTCTTGTCAGTGGGAAGCACAGTCTTCATAACTTCCTACAAAATCTGTTCAGCCTTAACCTTGAAGTTGGTTTTGTGCCAGAGGTGTGGAAAAGAACATTGGTAATCCCTCATTTACAAGAATGGCTCCACACTGATCCTGGCATATGCAAATTGATAACCCTTACCAGTCTTATTCATAAAGTAATGGCCCATATCCTTCTGGAATGCATACATAAAGATATTAGCAGCTTACTGTCTCAGGACCCAAACCAGTGTGGGTAAAAAGAAGATCCAGCTTATTAAAGTTAGTAGGCTTCATTGAAAAAGGACTTTACATTATTGCATGTGGGCTGTTTGGTATACATCATTTGCTCTGACCTGGAAAAGGTGTTTCATACCACCCTCCCCTTCTGACATAATCAACAAACTGATCAGCCTAAATGTAAAACCCTTACGTTACCCATTGGTCAACAAACTAATGCAATGACAAAACCTGATGGCATACTGTCCTGTAAAAGACTCATTACTTGTGAGATTTCCCAGGGATCAGTGTTAGGGCCACTTGTGTTTGGCACTTACTTTTCAGAGGTCGAAGCTGATGTTAAAAATTATCTGTAGTGCCCACGTTTGCAAACTATTGCACACTTGGAGTTATCATCAGCTCACTTCTGCTCTCCAGAGGACTCTCCGATCTCTCAAGAGGCACTAACGTATACAGCACTATGATGTAAGGACTGTTCAATAAAAGCTAAATGCTAAAAAGTGTAGTATTTTGCCTTTTTGGAAAATGAGCACCCATGCAAATACCACAGAACTCCACCCCAACATAACTGACATAGTCATTATGGACCTTGGCACTTTTGTAGACTTTGAACATCATATATCTAATATTGTCAGAAAGTCATACTATCTTGCTCAGATGATCATCAAATGGATATATTCTATGTTATAGAAGTTATTATCCCTCTATACTGCAATTTCATGAAACCTATAATAGAATATAATGACACAGACACATAGACAGATACACACACACACACACACACACACACACACACACACACACACACACACACACACACCACAAACACACACAATAAATATAAGACAGCTGTTGTTAAACAAATATTAATCAAGAATTTAGCACTGTTAAATTACAGGTTATGGAAAGAAAGAAAAAGAAAGAGAAAGAAAGAAAGAAAAAGAAAGAGAAAAATAAAGAGAGAAAGAAAGAAAGAAAGAAAAAAGAAAGAAAGAAAAAGAAATAAAGAGAAAGAGAGAAAGAAAGAAAAAAGAAAGAAAGACAGAGAAAGAAAGAAAGAAAGAAAAGATATATTTTCAGTCATCACAGGAGCCCGCATGATGTTGGTATGATGAGGATGTATTTTCCTTACTGTGAGGCAGTCATTAGAGCAGAAAGTCCCTGGGTTTCACTAATCTTCCATGCAGGACTAGCTTAATCCTGCACAGAAGCGGTCGTTTAGGAGCAGCACGGCAGCGCGCCATGCAGATTAATGAAGGCATGCTGCCTGAGCTCCTAAATGGATATGGAGCATGTACGAATGCAGGGGGCATGTCTGAGAGCAGAGCTCTCAGACTATGCATGCCCCTGCAATCAAGAACAGGAGTGTAGCAATAAGAATGAGTGAGACTGTTCATAGGTGGTTGCATACCCCGAGCAACATCCCCCCAAGTGTATAAGAGCAATAGTTAAAATATAAAATATAAACATATAAAAAACGCAAAATCCAGAGCATATACAGGAGCAACAGGCAGTCCACCAGAATGAAAATGGTACGACAATTCCAAAAGTCAAAACGAATTCAAAGACTCCCATTCGTAGAAACAACACCTTTTATTCGAACAAACAGTAGTAAGCGCTTTCACCCTAAGGCTTCTTCAGACTATAAAACAACGTGAACTTTCTGTCTTTATAAAGCAGATGGTAAAACCAATAAACCAATTAAGTACACGATGTCATTAATCTCAATTGAGAAAGTGAAATGCATATTCAAACAATGTATATGTACATATATAAAAAGTTTTTACATACATAAAGAGCACTTATTCATAAATAACATATAACAAACATATACACAATGGTAAATATCTAAAACTAAATCATTATATAATTAAAAGAAACTAAACCAAAGCATTATGCTTTGGTTTAAAAAGTCTTCTTTTACGTAAAAAGGGATGTAGGCATACTTTATCATTAATTCCTGGTGGTTTATCTGCTCTACAGCGGATAATCCAATGTGCCTCACATTCCTCTGTATAGTTGATTAAATTACCCCCTCTACCACTGGGTATTATGCTTTGCATGACAGAGAATTTAAAACTACGCAATGGACCATATTGCTTGCAATGTTTTGCTAAAGCATTATTTTCAGAACCCATCCTAATATGGTAAACATGCTCCCTGATGTGTTCACGTAACTGACGATTAGTTTTCCCTATATAAAATGAAGTGCATTCCACACATCTAGCAAGGTAAACTACATTTTCACTGCGACAATTAGTTTGAGTTTTAAAATGATAATTATAACCTGTAATAGGATGTTGAAACACATTGTCAGTATCTATAAACTGACATTGTCTACATGAATTACAGGGAACAGTGTTATATATGGGAGTAAAATACGTAGTATCTACACCACCTGAATAATGACACAATTTCCATTTTAGATTCAGCTTATTCTTATATATGAGCTGCCGTACACATTGGAATGTTCCGTTTGTTTAAACAGGAAGTCTTCCAGGTTCCATGATTGTGTTTCTGGCATGAACAATTTGTTAATAGCATTCGAACCGGATCTGAACAGTGACATTGATGCTATGGAAATGGAGAGTTTAGCTGGACTTAATGATGACCTGAACAGGTTAGAATCTGACTTTTTGAAGTTGAAAAAGTTACAATTACAATGCCAACATTTTGAGGCGTGTATACAAAAACGAAGAGTACCACGTGGGCTACGTATTTTAAAAATGCCCAGTTCTGGTAGTTCTCATCCTGAGTTGCTGTATAAATGGCAGCAACTCAATTTAGAACTTAGTTTCAATTATATGAGGTTGCTAAATGATTTTCATCATCCGGAAGAGGACATGTTGAGAAAAAGAGTGACTGAATTATTCAATTCTGTCAGTACTAAATATGTTTCTCCGAAGGTGGAGATTGGACTAGAAAAATTGTTAGATAATGTTATGCTTTTTGAGAAGTGACTTTTTGAACAAAAAAGGCATAAAATTGTGAGAGATGCTAAAGATTTTAAACTCAGCCATGTCTTCACTTGGCCGAGACAGAATTTTAACACTGCTGCTAATGTATTGTCTTCGAATGTTGTCGATAAATCTGTGGTCAATTTGAATGTAAATGAAACTGTAAATGCTGAACTTGATGGGTTAGATAATGACAGACCTAACAATGTAGAACTTCGAACACAAAATGCTGATTCAGCCAATGTTTGCCATGATACTGTGGTAGATAAGAACACCAATGATGTAGATAAGAACACTAGCGATGTTACTGTTCAGCCTAGTTCCTCCAAGGAGGAAGCTGTAGTAAGAAGGAAAACTACTAATATAAAAAATATTGTAAATACTGACTGTCCTACCCATTTCCCGATATATCTGTTCACACAACGAGGCATACAGAGGTCTGCAAGCAGGGGGAGACAGAAGCGGAAGGGGTCGGGAGGGGACTACTCAGGCCCTACTTTGAAAAAGATGTGGGAGAGAGTGGATCCTCACTAGTGGTGAATCTTTCCCAAACAATTTTGAATAGTAATGAACTACAAGTACTCAATAAAGGGTTGAGTTTTATACCGAGTAGAGGTAGTGATTTGACAGATGTTATTATTGATGTTAAAATGTATGTAAGGAAAGTGCAGTTACATTTAGAATTTGGTAGTATCAGTGACGTGAATAATGGTAATGGGCATACAGATTCATTCCGACTACCTAGTACTTTTACACCAATATTACATCCTTTATTGGATACTTTCTCTAGGCTAGTAGAAAATGATGTTCATGAATATTTCAATAATGGTAACAGGCGCAGGAGAAGACAAGTTAAACATAATTTATCATTTTTACAAAGGAAAGCATTACAGGATTTGTGCCAAGATAGAACAATCACAGTTAGACCTGCTGACAAAGGAGGCCCGATTGTGTTAATGGATCGAAGTAGCTACCTTGACAATATGAAGTTAATGTTAGAGGAAGGCAACTTCTACATTAAGATCAATATGCAAGAAGTGACCAATAAAGTATTCAGAGTCTATGATATGTTAGATGATCTGGTCAAAAGTCGTATTATTAACTTAGATTTGTTTAAATACCTTAGGGTTAATGATCCTTGTCTACCAATAATTCAAGGTTTACCTAAGATTCATAAATCAGCTACCAATCCACCCCTGCGGCCTATAGTGTCAGGTCAAGGTTGGCTTACAGAACCCTTTTCAATTTATATAGAGTACTATTTACAACCTATTGTTGATGCCAATAATGTGGTTCTTAAGGACAGTAAGCAGTTTTTACTAGATTTATATAGTTATACTAAAACTTTACGTGATGATGAATTTTATTTTATGGTAAGCTTGGATGTGGTTAGTCTCTTCACCGTTATTCCAAATGATTTAGGGGTAACTATGGTACAGCGCTATTTGAATAGGAAATCACTTCTGGGTGAAGAAATGGTTGACCTGTTGGCACTATTTTTGGAAACAGTTCTGTATAACAATGTGTTTAATTTTAATGAGGATGTCTTCCTACAGGTTGATGGCGTAGCTATGGGCACTCCTTGTGCCCATAGCTACGCCAATATAGTGATGTCTGATTGGGAAGAAGAATTACTCTTTCCGCTAGCCACCTTTCAACAACATGTAGGTTTCTATAGGCGTTTCGTGGATGACCTCTTCTTGATTTGGAGAGGTGATGAAAGTAGTCTATTAGACTTTGTGGCAAATATGAATAATTTGACTGAGTTTCTGAAGTTCACACTAAATTACTCAATTTCCAACATATCATTTCTTGATGTAAACATTATAAGACTTGAGAGTGGTCTACTAAATACTTCTGTCCATAGGAAAGCATGTTTTAGGAATAGTCTTCTTCATAGACATAGTATGCACCCTAGTTTTGTTTTTAACAATGTTATTAAGGGACAATTGATGAGAGCTTCCAGGTTGAATCCTTTGGATGAAGGCTATGAATGTGAGGTACTAGAATTAAGAAAAAGATTTAAGGAAAGATGTTATAGGGAGATAGAAGTAGATAGAGCTATTTCTGTAGTAAATGATTTAAGGACTTCAAGAGCCTGTCCCTATTTTTCTGAGAATGGGGAAATTGTATCTACTATACCCCCTAGAGAAGTAGGTGGACTGAAAGTACCATTATAATTCACAAATGACATAGATGATATCAGGAGCATTGTTATGAAGCACTGGGACATCCTATCGCTAAATGATGATATAAGCAATGTCGTGGGATGTCAACCCAAGTTCTTATATAAGAATAAGCTGAATCTAAAACGGAAGTTGTGTCATTATTCAGGTTGTGTAGATACTACGTATTTTACTCCCATATATAACACTGTTCCCTGTAATTCATGTAGACAATGTCAGTTTATAGATACTGACAATGTGTTTCAACATCCTATTACAGGTTATAATTATCATTTTAAAACTCAAACTAATTGTCGCAGTGAAAATGTAGTTTACCTTGCTAGATGTGTGGAATGCACTTCATTTTATAAAGGGAAAACTAATCGTCAGTTACGTGAACGCATCAGGGAGCATGTTTACCATATTAGGATGGGTTCTGAAAATAATGCTTTAGCAAAACATTGCAAGCAATATGGTCCATTGCATAGTTTTAAATTCTCTGTCATGCAAAGCATAATACCCAGTGGTAGAGGGGGAGGGGGTAATTTAATCAACTATACAGAGGAATGTGAGGCACGTTGGATTATCCGCTTTAGAGCGGATAAACCACCAGGAATTAATGATAAAGTATGCCTACATCCCTTTTTACGTAAAAGAAGATTTTTTAAACCAAAGCATAATGCTTTGGTTTAGTTTCTTTTAATTATATAATGATTTAGTTTTAGATATTTACCATTGTGTATATGTTTGTTATATGTTATTTATGAATAAGTGCTCTTTATGTATGTAAAAACTTTTTATATATGTACATATACATTGTTTGAATATGCATTTCGCTTTAAATTCTCAATTGAGATTAATGACATCATGTACTTAATTGATTTATTGGTTTTACCATCTGCTTTATAAAGACAGGAAGTTCATGTTGTTTTATAGTCTGAAGAAGCCTTAGGGTGAAAGCGCTTACTACTGTTTTTTCGAATAAAAGGTGTTGTTTCTACGAACGGGAGTCTTTGAATTCGTTTTGACTTTTGGAATTGTCGTACCATTTTCATTCTGGTGGACTGCCTGTTGCTCCTGTATATGCTCTGGATTTTGCGTTTTTTATATATTTGTTTTATTACTACAGGAGCAATTTTCCTGTTGTGGTTCTTGCTGGTTTTTATAAAATATAAACAAGCTAATTTTTTTTATCAAACAGATAAAATTTAACCATGGGTGTGCGGGTTTGCCAATTGCTTAGCTATGTATACTGCAGCTTAAATGGCACAAGAGGATAAATATCAACATATATGCGAATGAAGCAGTACTGTAATCATATAGTGGGCAGAGCATTCGCCTTACTAGCAGTCATTCCCAGTTCAAGTCTCACTCCAGTAAGTTCCATTTTCCATGTCAAATCACTGTATGAACAATATTTTTTGTTGCATAACCTACTAAATAACATATATTTGTGAACTGGGGTACTGCATTAAATGCAGATGTGAGGTGTCATTGTCATAATGTTGTAAAATCCACAGATATACACAAGTGCCCCATACAGGATATGTACACATGAATCAGGAATACAAATCAAAGGTATAATATGTAATGAATGATAAATCCATACAGTGTCCAAATCCACCACCTTCCCAAGAACCATTTTACTATACTGTATAAAATTAGTGCAGGGGTAAGCAGGAGTAAGCACTATTAAGCAGTAGTAAGCGGGAGTAAGTATATTTAAGCAGTAGTAAGCAGATTTAAGCCCGCTTGCTTGGGGGTAAGCAATTCTCACACAGGTTAAGCAATATTGAAGATAACTCTCTGTCCACGGTGGTGCAGTAGTTAGCATTGCCACCTCCCAGCAAGAGGTTCTTCTGTTCGATCTTCGGCTGGGGTGCCTTCTGTGCAGAGTCTGCATGTCCTCCCTGTGTTCGAGTGGGTTTCCTCCGGGTGCTCCGGTTTCCTCTCACATCCTAAAGACATGCTGTAGGTGGATTGGACACTCTAAATTGTCTCTAGGTGTGAGTGCGTGCATGTGCGTGCCTTCTGTGGAAGCTTGGGTGCCGGGCTGGCAACTAGACACTGTAAAACTCCACTGTCAATCATGAGTGGACAGGTGATCCGCTGTGGTGACCCCTAACTGGGAAAAGCCGAAAGAAGAAGAAGAAGAAGAAGAAGCATATTTAACCGGAAGTTAGCATTGCTTACCTTCATGCAAACCGACTTACAATTGCTTAAAAGTGCCTTAATCACTCTGTATGCAACAGCCACTGTTCTTGCCAGAAACAAAATACACATTCCTCGCAGGTCTTGAACCCAGGACACTGTACACTAGAATTACCATTTTTAACCACTAAGCCATCACAGCAATATATAAGAGTGAGCTATCACCAAACAGATCCTCACCATAGGAATATTAAACTTAACATATGAAAGGAATGTATATACAGTTTTACGTTGTATAACCTACTACATAACATAAATATGTGAACTGGAGTACTGCATTAAGACTAGATCTGAGGTGTCATTGTGATAAAGTGCTGAAATCCCCTAATAAACACAAGGACCATATACAGTGTACGTACACATGAATCATGGATATCAAACACATATATAACATGTAATGAATACTAAATCAATGCCAAACAGAAAATAGTATGCAAATTAAAATTTAAGCAATGCTAAGCTTTGTACAGCCCTGCTTACTAGGTGTAAGCAATGTGTAGGCCAGCTAAATCAGTTTTCCCATTGGTATACTCCTTTAGGCAATACCAACCTTAGTTAAGCAGGTTTGGCCATAGCTTAGCATTTTCAAAACCGTCTAATCATGGCAAAGTGTGTGAAACTGGCCCTATTTAAACCCAACAGGTGAGGCAGTTTAGTAATACTCTTGCATGTACTGTCATAAGAAATAAATCTAAAAGTAGTAGTAAGTTAATTGCCAGTATAAAACCTGTATTGTTTAATGCATGTATTGAATACAACAGAGAATATGGCAGGAAGAGTCTCATATAGGTTGTATGTAAATAAAAGGTTAATACCCTGACAATAAAGGTCTAACTGCTGGACTGCATATGCTTACTCTGTTATCATATGGTAATGTAGAGGTGCAATCTCTTAATAGTACTGTTGTATTAAGCACTGTTACCCAAACTGTGCTACATACATAAAATGTGTAGGAATGTCTGTATATGACTGTTGTAATCACAAGAGGTCATACTGTACAACTGAGAGAGACGTAGACAGAAACAGTGAAAAGATAGTCAACATAATCTAAATAGCACACTCAAATGAGATGTGAACTGTTGTATTTTTAGCACACACAGCCAGGGTTCAAATCCTAGGAGTGATAGCAAGCTGTATGCAGAATCATACCACAAAAACAGACTGGGCTCACCCCCCCTGGGAGCAGGCGCAGACAGGACACTGTCACCCATCACTAGGTCTGGGGCGTGGTGAGTAGTGAGCTCCTCAGGGAGTTTGCAGATCTACTACTCCAGCTTGAGGGCTGCATGACGTAACTAGAGGTTCGGCCTGGCCCTTCTACTCATCTTCCAGCACAGCCACCTTCGGGGCCGTGAAGGTGCAGTGGTGACTGACCATGGATGGGGACCTCAGTCAGACTGTTTCCACTAGGGGGCTCATGGGTTTCCGGATTCCAAACACCCCTCCTCATCCAAGGTGTTTACCCCCCACGTGTCATATACCACCCCTGTATGTTGTCTTGTCTGTTATCCTACCCAACCTACCTCTCCAAATATACCTACTATTCCTCTTCAACATCCCACTCTCACCTGAAAAAAAAAACGACAATCTGATCCCCCAAAAAAATCTTGCCCCATACATAGCTGTCCATTTCACACACGTCCACTGGACACATGAAATCTGGTCTAATTGGCTTCACAACATATTTATTGTTGTCCTCACCCCTCTCTCAGATGTACATATATTGAGATAGAGAGACAGATATGTGGATAGTTGCATATATATATATATATATATATATATATATATATATATATATATATATTTATATATATGTAACTACACATACACACACACAGATATGTATAGGAAGATACATATTTAGAGGGTGCACAGCATACTGAACAGCCAGTATTCCTACAGTTGCTACCTTATGAAATGGACAGTGTAGGAGTCACCCACACAAAAGACAATTGTTGCTTGAAACATATGCCCACAGAGAAGTCAAAGGATATGACACCACACACAGGTTTGCATACATAAGAAAGTTTTATTTGCGTACTATTACAGTTGTATACGCCATGTCATGACTTTGAAATACATACTTAGTTATTAATGCAACTCTCAAGCAGATCATTTTATACAGTAAACCAAAAGCATAACATATACCGCTGCCCAGGCCAAGGCCTTCAAGTAGTACAACAGTAAGGACAGAATGGGCCACAGGATAACAATCAATCAACAGTAAGTAATGCAGATATACAGTCCAGCAACCTCTAACTACACTCTATGCTCAATACGTAGTGGGAAATGACTTAAGGTGACACAATGGGATGTATCTGTTACATAACAATGCATAACTGAAAACATCACAATCACACTGACAAACAGAACAGTCTGTATGGCAGAAAGCAGTAGGTGAGCATTGTTCCCAAGGTGAAATGTATGGTAATGTACAGCCATATACCTTAAGGCGGCTTACTATTGACTGATATCCCTCACATATTCTAACAGCCTAAGTTATTTATGGTGCATAACCTCCCATAGACTGACTTACAGGGGCATATAGCACTGTTACATACACTGACCTCTGGACTGCTGAAAGGCACACATGTTTTGTGCAGCTGAAGCCCATATATATATATGTATATATATATATATATATATATATATATATATATATATATATATGTTTACATACATATATGGACCCAACCCCACAGTATGTGTGGGGGCCACGGCAGGAATGGCAGCATGACATAATCACAGACCACTACATAACAACCCCTTACTGGATGTCATATGGACAAAGCCTGGTACGTAGGTGGAGGACAGAGGCCGGAACACAGGCCCATATGTGAAATAGTGTTGTCATACACTGAGTATGTTGCTGGTGTTACAGGATAGTCTTCAACATACCCTTAGTCAGGAATATGAAGTCAGAAACACAAATGGATGTAGCCATGTACTGATAGCACTCAACACACACACTGCCAGTGATATATCTGACACAAGACCTGTGTGCTGGACAGACAAAACATAACAGGCACACCTCTGGCCATCATGTGGATAGGCCTACAGTTGAGAGCTATGCAGACAGACTGCATTCCATGTTAAACTAGTATGTAAACACAACACTGGTGCTACAAAATGCATATAACAACACAACTCACACTCTGTCTGCAGTGCTGGAACCTTATACAAAGATGTAGCTGGCCTGAGTCTGCAAGTCCTCTTGTAAGAGGTATTGTTACCCACTGTCTGTAACACTGCTACTCATGCACAGGAAGGATGTCCACCATACAGGAAAGGTAAAGCGACCATGCCCACATGATGTAGGGATTTATAGTAGTGGGTTGCCATGACAGTGGTAATTGGAAGTACTACACAGCATGCTGCATGCAGGTAGCAAGTGCAGGACACTGACTGGTGCAGAGGCCATCATCTGATCATGTGCATCACCTACAAAATCCATTCTGCAATCTATTCAAAGAGCTCAATCCATTTACTGTAGAGAGACCGACATAGAGAGAGAGAGAGAGAAAGAAATTTAAAGGCAAAGCCAAAGCAAAAAAAACAAAAAAACAAAAACAAAAACAAAAAAAAACATCCAGTAAACTATCCTGAACAGACATCATTCCCGCAACATGTATGTGAAGTATATATGCATGTAATTAACTGTAGTACTTGGTCGATAATAATGGGATAGATGATGTGGAATGATTTATATGTGCCATCAGGTGTTGTTGTATTGATGTCCAGCTGAATAACTACTATGG
>NC_056733.1:316775569-316895569 GCF_019279795.1 Protopterus annectens
GCCACAGGGCACATCAGTAGACCACTGTTGCATATCCATCCAGATCTGTACAGGTACATCATGCATATGCGAGATGATATATATATATATATATATATATATATATATATATATATATATATATATATATATATATATATGTGTGTGTATATATATATATATATATATATATATATATATATATATATATATATATATATATATATATATATATATATATATATATATATATATATATATATATATATATATATATATATATATATATATATATATATATATATATATATATATATATATATATAGATATAGTCTGTTGCTGCATAGTAGTAATAAACAGATGTGCATAAGCTGTAGTACTGTGGACTTGTACTGTTGATGTACTGTAATGCTGCACCCACCCTGAAACAATGCCACAGCAGTGGCTACTGACATCACATCTCTCACACACTTATGTAGGTCCATCTGGTATACCTCCAAGGCAGCAGCCTGTAGCTAGTGAGTACGTTTTTTGTTCAGGCTTGCCAATACACCATTATTGTTATGGCTATGGCATATTCCATGCACACATTTAATACACCTACCCATAATGCATGCCGTACATGTTCACATATTGTTGCTGTTAACTGCACAGCATCATAGTGGTGATCATGATGGTGTATCTGAAGGGTATGTTAGATGCCTGCAATGTAATTAACATCCTGTTATTGCAAAATGTGTCCACAGAGATGAACATAATGGTGGGACAAATGACCTACAGCAGGGACATGTGTGAAACATCACCCTTATACAGTGCTACAGCAGTGTATATACCAGTATTACAATGGCAACTGTTACAAATCTACACTATGGTATATCACAATACTGCGGTCCATCCAAACCCTTATAACCTGCAATGTGGTCCTAACAAGAGCAATGAGTGTCTAACATGGAATCGTATGTTAGAACAGCAAATATGGGGAATACATACCTTCACAAACACTGGAAGCATATGTGTGCACACACTCCAGATATAATATAGTGGAAGTAGCTGTTGAAGTACTGACTGCATGCATTTGTCATGGAAATGCACCTTCCAGCAAGTACACATCCTCAATGTCACATGAAGTATTGGTCTGCTGTCCAAGACGTTTGGCCATCAAATGTGTACATTTTCCTGCAACAGAGGCAGTTGTGGCTTGCACACATCTTATATGACATGGCATGGGCCCCTTACCCAACAGATAGCACCCATGAGCTGGACATGTAGCCATACCTCACCATTGCATATACCATGGCAAACAGTGCAGTCAGTTATGTTGCCAGGATATATGGGACAGGAATGATGTAGGAAATAAACAGATGGCCATTTAAGAAAGATGATGTCACATGTAGAAAACTGATCATGCGGGCTGCCTAGTAACATGCCACAATACTGCAGGAATGTGTAGCAAGTACTGGCTGTGCAGTACCCATGTCAGCAATTGCCTGGACTCTGCAAACGTGTGGCCTATGGGTTAGGGTAATCAGATGTGACAGTTGTAGCACAGGAAACATCAGGCAGGCCTCTCTACATGTAGCATATGCATAACAGAAGAGGTCCGCAAAAGTCATGTTTTGCAATGTGTACTGGTGTACCATGACCTCGTTGGAAACCTACAGACAGTATCATGTAAGATGCATGTGCTGCACAACCAACGCCTCACCCCACCTCAGGCCCACCATTCCCATATGTACCATGCTGGTGCCAGTGTACACCTGTATGTTTGCCTTTCATTAGCTGGGACTCGGCTGTTACATGTGGTGTTCAGTGTTTGGGACACTGCAAACTGACACACATGTGTAGGCCATAGTTGTCAAGCGTCTGCAAAAAGGCTGAATGTGGGGAGGGGGTGTCATCATGACACACCAGTGCACTGCAGCAGGGATCCAAAGGATGCTATGAATGGCTGTATCTGCACACAGTCAGGGTCAGGAACTGTGTCAGACATAACCCTGACTCCGCAGCAATAGTGATGGCAGTGTATAAACTCCAAGAGATGTGCACATGTGTTGACCTTGCAATCATGCAGACTTGTGGCACATCTGTAGGGCAGACTGACCATATACTGGCAAATGCAGATGGCCCATGCTAGTGTACCCCTGACAGGAATAGTGACTGCTGTAGTACACATAACAGTAGGTGCAACAAACAGTCATGATAAGAACATGCACACATATGCACCCACGAAGTGTATGCATCTCAATCAGCATCGGCACAACTAACACATTTGTTAGACACTGCATTTGATTGTACAGAACATGTGTCACATATCAGGCTCATGTAATGTTAACATATGCAGTAATGTAGTCGCATGGCATATCAAGGAAGAGGGCATCATATCAATAAAGGTGTGTACACTCCCCATAGCCATGGTAAAGTTTGATGGTTATCAGTGTAATATTATCGTATTGGTCATACATGTACTGCTGATGATGATATCTGTAAATCAGATATCAGGCATTCACATATGACCTCTGTCCACATATCATCCCAGATATGCGTTGGACAAACACATAGGGGCTGTGAGCATTAGAGCAGACATAACTGACACAGTAGTACACATTCAGCAATGGTGTGTACACCTGTGAGGTATGGTTAACAGTACATTGCAGGGTGCAGAACAGGTGCTTAGCAATACTGTGTACATGGGTGCAGTATTTTCTAGGTGAAGGGGCATCACCTACTAACACAGCCCATACATCACACACATGTATACTGTTGCTAACAAGGATTGACTATAGCTACACTGCATGCTGTTGAGTACCATATGTTATTCATGTTGACAGATAGGTAATGGGATGTCTGTGTGTACTATCTTTGTGCCACCTCACCTGTAAGTGTGTGTGGAGGGTGAGGGGTGGGGTGTTATTTTGCCTGTAAGTGCAATATGGTGGAGTGGAGGGGGGGTTGATTCATGTAGTATGTGTGTGTGTGTTTGTGTGGGTGTCCATGTATGCACATGTTTGCTTGTAGGGCTGTTCATACGTCAGTACTTCCCTTTGGAATTGTGCAGTACATGGACATGGACTGACACATGAGACACCAGGAATACTTGTCTGATATGTAATCTCAGGATAGTTGATGGTATAATAAGGTCTGTAGCATGGAGCATGCATTGGGAGGGAAACTAGACACCAGGTATACTGTTAAAATTGCAATCAGCAGAAAGGTAAAAGACTACCCACGGATGCAGCACTACAGATGCATTGGGAAATTACTAGACAACACCAGTGAGGGCATCCAAATATTACTGTTGTCCACATAATAAGTTGATTGAGCAACAGATCCTGCATCTACTGAGCAATAGTTATGTATGACACTCCAGTGCATGACATTATTGAGTGACCGTAGTAGCCTCTAACATATGGGGGCCATGCTCACGATGTCAGGACATACCCAGGGTGAACACTGGATGACAACAGTGATTCCTTCTAAAACCTACTCCAATCATGTCAAATAGGTAATGGAGTAACAGGTCATGTTTTGTGATCACTTGTCTAGGCAATTAGAAGAATGATATGTTAATGCTTGGTATTAATGACTGTACGTTTCCAAGTGTGATGCAGGATGGGAAACTTACGTGAATAAACTTGGGACAGGCTGTAAACTCAGGGACAGGTAGGTATTATGGTGGAATGTCAGGGTGTGTGTGTGTGTGTGTGTGTGTGTGTGTGTGTGTGTATGTGTGTGTGTGTGTGTGTGTGTGTGTGTGTGTGTGTGTGTGTGTGTGTGTGTGTGTGTGTGTGTGTGTGTGTGTGTGTGTGTGTGTGTGTGTGTGTGTGTGTGTACTGTAAAGCAATGCCACACAGGTCTTAAAGTGCATTTCTTGTTTTCCACTCACAGGTAGCGAGGTGGGTCAGGGTCCCTCCTGCACCCAATCTGATGTTGGTGTCCATACAGACACTGAAAATGATGATAGGTATGTTCAGGCACAGGCGTGGTTGTCAGAGGTCGAATCTGTGCCACCATTTGACATCACCGTGTTATCCACCCTATCCCCACACACAGTCACAGTGCCAATAGATACCCCAGCACCAGTGGCCATAGCAGAGGGACAGTTGGCGGTTGGAGGCAGTGCACAGGACAGTGTGGTAGCTATGGCAGCTGTGTCTGGACACAGCAGGTATAGCCGGATGTCTGTCAGGGTACGACATAGGCATATATACCGGGCTCCTCATGGGAGGGCCGCTGGTCATCGTGCCCCTGGCAGAAGTGCCCCATCTGGTACTATTAGACATATGTTTCAGCTGTCATGGGGGTGCAGGCATGTATGGAACTGTAGAAAAGACAGGGTCTGAGGCTGCAGAGGGCTGCTTTTACATCTGTAAGTGACATCCATGATCTTGCAGGTGCCCTCCAAGATCATACAGAGGTCATGGATAGATGGTTAGGTGAGATGGTGAGCCTCATCGACCGTGGATTGTCCGTGCTAGAGCATGTGGTGGGAGTGGGGCAATGGCCACATGGATGTAGGCCAGCAACACCAATATCTGGCAGTTGACATGGATGTGCAAGGACACCAAGCCCCTCCTGTAGTGGCAGTACCAGCCCCAATACTGCTGGGGGAGGCACTGTCCACACCACACCACAGTAGGCCAAGTGCACGTGGCCCTGGCCAGTCCCAGGAGGGTCCAGGTTCCAGCAGACATATGTCATCATCAGGGGAGAGTAGCATATCGAGGCTTGTACCTGGGCGTTCCCATGGAACCCCTGGCAGGCACAGTCCATGTGTTAATGGCCGGAGGCGGTGAACTGCACAACCTGCTAGGTATGGTCTGCACCTGTCCAAGAAACACCTGTATAAAGCAGCCACATGGCAGAACTGTGTGCATGCATACCCACACACAATACAAACACACCTAGGGCAACCCCATGCCTACACACACCACATCACCATGCCCATATCAGTAACTTACACCCCTCACTCACACACATGGTGTCAAACGTATGGCTCATCCCAGGTCTCTGGAAAACCAACAACACACCTTGTGCATATGATATCTGTGCCACATTCCTGTCATCCATAGCATTGATGCAAGGACAAACTAATATGGTTCTGATGCACATGGTGACTGTACTACTGTGTACCAATGTACTGCTGTGTAACATGTTATCAGCAGTAATGTTTAATGCTTACATGTCAGGTAGTGTATCTGTCCAGCCATGATGCATTATAGCTGTTAGTAACACTCAGTGATTGTGGTCTCCATAATGTTATCCATTACATGTGTCAGCAGGAGGATGGTCTGCTATCATATCTCACAAGGGATATGGCACTGTGGAGACAACATGGCTGTGCCATAGCCTGGGTACAGTTGAACACGTGTCACAGGTCTGTATAACAGTTACTGCCTGTGCCACATGGACAGATGACCCCCTCGGCCATGTATATTCAGCAACCTGAAGTAGATCCCTCCACATACACTAACACTCTTACTTGGCAACACTGGGACTAGACGCCTACCTAGGTATGTAGTGCTACTGATATGTGTGACTTTAATTGCACACACCGCACAGCGTTTAGTATGAGGTGTGTTCCATGTTACATGCAGAACATCCCCAGGCATGTACAGTATGGTAATGGGGGATGTAATGGTTGTATATGGACAATACATAATGTGTTATACCATCATATACACATTAACAAACACATAACAGTCAGACACACATCCAAAAGACCTGGGCCTATCAGTGCTAACTAACTTATCAGTGTGTTCAATGTGTTACAGGTAGGCTGCACACAGCACATGCATAACTGGATAGTGTTATCAGTTACCTTTATGCTTGATGGTGACAGTGGTCACCATACAGTGGTACATGGGACATGTACCGGGAGTACCATGGTGTAATGACAGTATACCCAGCACCCACACCCCACTATGGATATTGTATGCACTGGAACCCATGATGACACTCTGACATACCCACCATCACACATTGACCAGGACTGCAATACAACCCCTTGTCCAACCCAAGAGTGCTACTACAGTGATATGAATCTAATGTACATTTATTTATTTTTATTTTACATTTGTTAACTGGGAAATTCAGACTGGACCAGGTCCATTTAGTAGGGTGATGCATTGTCATTCCTCTCCTATGGGCATCAACATCATTATCTCTAATACTGTGTGGCAATGCATATTGTAATAGGAGTATGTGACCTCAGAATGTTGTACCCTACATATATATACACATGCACACATACACACACTTGCCAGAACTCAGTGGGTATCCCATGCCTATCAACCCATTTGTACAACAGTGTTGTGCTGGTACTGCAAGGCTCAGGTAGCCTTTAGGGAGAAGAGTGTAACAAGGTGCATGTAATGTCTGGTATTGCAGAAGCTACATCTAACTATTGCAATGGGTGCTGCGGTGAGTGTGAAGGGCCTCAGGGTATTCCCAACCACAGGTGTACTAACACACAGACACTGATATCATCTGTAATAAAAATGTACACATCTGTCAGTATTGGGCTGCATCATTGCAGGTGGTCATAGGTGTGTACCTGACTATTGTCCATGGAGAGATGGAAAGTGTAGGGGATGTGGGTACAGTGGTATCATGCCACCTGCCATGTGCAAGCAGGCAATCTATCTACAGACATCACTGTGGTGACTATCAGGGTGAGAGTGACATGCATCAGTCAGTCCTCTGGGTGTCTCCTTTAAATGGCCGGTGACGTGCTCCAGTTGACATGTGTGCAATATGTATTACAAAACATGGTTAGTGTCTGTGTCGGACACCTGTACCCAAGCATGTTCTGTTGACTGTGGTAATGTATTGGAAGTACGAGTAGCATGTGGTGCATACAGGGTGTTGTGTCCTATCTGTGCCAGTTATAACACAGCTGGGCAGACATGTCAGTGTCAGTCAAGCATAGGTTGTCTGTACGTATCCATGCTGGATACCTGACATCTGTACATGTGTATAGGGACTGACAGACATCAGCTTGGCGACTAGCTATGCTGTAGGATGAATGTATTAACAGATAGACATATGACACTGATAGGTATGCCATTACTAAATGATGGCAGCCCTCACTGACATGTGCTATACAGACAGTAGTCTATAGTTAATTTCCACATGTCAGATCATTATCCAGTAGGAAATATATAATGTGACACAGCTCACACACCAGGAACATGAGAGTGAGGACTCAGAGTCCATCTATGCATGCAGGGGTATTTGTTGCCAGTACTACAAGTAACAATCTACTCTTGCTTGGAAAAGCACTGTCAACAGTAGTAACGTCATGATACACTACATGCCAGTGTGACTGCACATAACCTGGGATACTACCCTTGTATGTAACACATTCACATGGATAAGAGTATTGTACAAGTCATATATACTCAAGTGTTCCAGACAGGAGACTCACACCCCGTTCTACTGTACTGACAGCACATAGACGCATGTTATGTACATGGCATTGCATAGACCTATTACAGATGTCATTACCCTGCTATGTTATCAGACTGGGATGTGAGCACAGGTAACCAGGGCTGAGCCATGCTTAGCAGGTGTCAGCACTGCTGCAATATAACAGCTAAGCAGATTTATGCACTGGTAAGCGAAGCCTACACAGTGTAAGCGCCTGCACGTTTAACTGTAGCTTAGCACTGCTTAGCTTCACGTAAACCCATGCTTAAATCTGCTCAAAACTGCCTTAACCACTCTGTATCCAACAACCTTGCAACAAAATAAACAGCCCTCACAGGTCATGAACCCAGGACCCTGTACACTATAATCACAGCAGTTAACCACTACGCCATGACAGTTGTGAAGATAGCTGATGTTTTTCTAATACACCTGTCTGTAAACATATTGAATAGTATTGAACAATCGCTGTGACTTCTACAATTGTATAGTACATGTTAGTGATATTACTTTTGCATGACATATGTTGTTATATCTAAATATACACATAGATACATACGATGTGATACATCGGGGAAGGTATGCACAACATTAATGTTTACACATGACAAGGATATGTTTATATATATATATATATATATATATATATATATATACATATGCAGATGTATGTCTACAAGTACATACACATATATATATTGATATATATGTATTTATACACATCTGTATAGTGCATCATATATATGGCCATTTAGAGATCTCTCTGTATATATATATATATATATATATATATTATAATATATATATATATATATATATATATATATATATATATATATATATATATATATATATATATATATATATATATATGAATATATATATATATATATATATATATATATCTGTGTATATATATATATATATATATATATATATATATATATCATAAATGTACATATATATATATATATATATATATATATATATATATATATATATATATATATATATATATATATATATTTATGTTGACATATATGTAGATATCTATAACTATATGTATATATATCTATATATCTGTATATGTATAGACATATATAGATGTATATATGTATATATATATATATATATATATATATATATATATATATATATATACATATATATATATATATATATATATATATATATATATGTGTTTGTATATATATATATATATATATATATATATATATATATATATATATATATATATATATATATATCCATATATGTATGCAGATAAGATATGTATATGTTTATATATCTATATAGATATATGGCTCTCTCTATATGTATATATATATATATATATATATATATATATATATATATATATATATATATATATATATATATATATATATATATATATATATATGTATATATGTCTACCATATGTCCAGAACATGGAGTGGAGCCCTCCCTCAGCAGTAATAGTCTCAACCTCTTAGTGCAAGAGGATGTCATGTATGTATAGCAGGTATATATGTAGACCATTGCTACTGTAACAGGGTTTGTCTTAACAGACATGTGGTGTGTGTGAGGTCACAGCTGCTATTGACATGTACACCATCAGTTACTGACAGACATCCTAAGGACATCATAGTACAGTACCACTGATAGCACAGTAATGATCCTGTGGACTACAGGAGATATATGACTAATATATGTGTGGACAGTCTGGCATACTCTGGTCAGTCTAGAGGTATACACAGATCCCCTTAGTGAGAGACATGTGGACCAAGCCTGACAATGTTGATGTTAACAGCCATATGCATGGGTATATCACATAAATACTGGACTTCATATGCCCACACAGTTTAAGCATTCACACACTCCTCTTTTTCCTGACACATAATAACTGGTGGTGCAGAGGTCACATGGACACATACTACCCATTAGTTAGTGACTTATATCTGCACAGTGTCCTACAGCTTTATCAGATATACACATCAGTTATGGTGGCCCAGCAGCAGTACATCTTGCAAATATCTGGACATAACATCACATCGGGTAATTACACTAAGCTACTAGGCATGTAACAAAGCACTGTGCAAACTACAGGTAAACTGCCACAAGACTGACCTACATTTCGTATGGGGGAATACACATGTACCTGCAAATATAGCAGGCTCTACAGTCATGTCATAGTAAAGAGTAATAGACACCTGTGTGAAAGTGCATACCCACAACCAATGTGAATATAGCCATAGCCACATGTGGTACATAAGCTTAATATTACACTATATGGACTGTCTGATCAACTCCATCCTCATATGTGCCACTCACACACTAACCCTACATATACTGGATCATGACACAGTGTGGTCCAATGCCTGTCTGTGGTATGGGATACATGTGTATTTGGCCCTACAAGCATGTGAGCCAATAGGGTACCATACACAGGAGCAGCATGTAACATCAGATAGAACAGGACCAAGAACAATGACATCTACCACAGTCTGTACACAGGCCAAGGTACGTATTCACAATACACAATAACCATAAGTATGTAGACCCCACTACTGTACACACAGCCACAGAATGCCCAGGTTATGCCCTCAGAAATAATATCTAGCAGTTTGATATCTGACTGGCTTGTTATCAGGTATGATGTCAATACATAATGGTGTACAGAACATATGCATCTCTTACTGCATGACATATCTACAAAGGTGGACAGACTTGTGACTGGAGCCACAAACACTGGGCCAATATTGGCATGTTGCTGTGATACCCTCATACATTTACTGTTGTAACTGGGTTTGTTGTGACATATGTCCTATGAGGGATATGAAGTCAGTAACTCTCATGGCTGTCAGCATGTACTGGCTGCAATCCGCAGCCTATGCTTCTGCAGTTCTGAGATAGGTGAACAGTGAGTAACACAAAATACATAAGACTCCAAACACTGGCCAGCCTGTTGATAAACCTACAAGTGGGTGTTTTCTCAAACACATAACACTGTCATGTCAGGTATTAAATCATGTAGACCAGCCATATCCACACAAACCCTGTTAAACCAACATTACTCCAAAGACAGAAGAGCAATACTTACATTCTGTAGTCATGTCTGGAACATCCCCTCCTGTTTGTTGGCCTGTCTCCACAGTGTATGTTGTTAGAGGTATATCCCACTACCATCTGTGCTGCTGTTTGCCAAACTCTGACATGAAGTCCTGCTCACAGTGGAAAAGGGCCAACACCCACATGATGTTTCTAGTTGTAGGAGTGTGTTTCCATGCAATTGGCAATGAGAATGTTAACACAGCTGTCCCACATGCAATCAGCTAGTGGGGGACTGCAATTCATGCAGAGGCCATCAGCTGATCATGAGCATCCCTTACAAAACACAAGCTGCTGCCTAAGCAAAGCAGGTGTACTTCTCCACATCCACCAGAGAAAGAGTGAAAGAGACAGACAGAGACAAAGTAAGATAGGGAGGGGGTGGAAGAGTAAATCTAAGCATGTTTGTGTCACACACCTACCAGTATGGGATTTCAAACCCCTAACTGTTTATGTATTGCTATCACATGTCTATGCAGTTAATGCATTGCACCACAGAGCCTATATGTTGGGGAGCTGTCCAAAGGTATATTCCATGGTGAGTGACATCCACAACAATGATAAAGGAGGGATAAGGTATGTGTAGTACACGTGCCTTTCCACATGAACAGGTGTCATGGTCAACACAGCCACACTCTCTCAGAGAGTCACACACATTATCACAGTTGACAGGGTCAGTCTTAGACTTCCTAACTAGCTAGTTTGGCACAATACAGGACAACATAGGTATCACATGCACCACAGGGGTTATCAGGATGATATATTGGCAAAGGGTATGCCAGGGTGTCTGACATCAGAAGGCATGCTTCAGTAGGCCAGTGGGAGGTGTAGTGAGTGTGAATGGCATCCAAATCATTATACTCCACACACAAATGCAGACACAGGTTGCCAGTACTGACATGCATGGGTACATTGCTCCACAGTTGTGAAGTGGTTGACTGTGCCAGAAGGCTGTACAAGGCTACGTAAAGGGTATACCTCAGCATAAGGCCACATGACAATGGTCTGCTGTGTGGCTCAGGGGTGTAGTGTCTGGACTGGCCCACACAGGTGGGTATTGTATTCACCATCCAGTAATCTTCGTTATTATTGTGGGTGTCCAGTGCTGTGCAGTGCTTGCCATGTATGTGTTCTATAGTCCATGACATGGACAGTGTCTGGGATGTGCACACATCCCACATGCATGTACTGTGACATGTGGAAGTGTACATGGGGTGTCTGGAGCATGTTGCGTGCACAGATTGTTATCATCAGAAGTCCCATTCCTGGCCTCATGTGGTGAGAACAGGAACTGGACACCATATTGACCCTGCACCTACATTGACAGCATGATACAGGTATTCCCTGGTGTCAGTGGCATCTGTCTATCCAGGTCATGTGTATAAGGCAGGTTATGTCCTTTGTGGTTACATTTGCTGGCACTGCAGTTGTTGCATGTGTCCAGTGGGAAACATAGTGAAGGAGCACTGTATGCAATTATATGCCTACTGTAGGGATGGGACAGGGTGCAATGCCCTCTGTAGTCCACTGCAATCACACCATGGTTACTATCGGTGGGCAATATGCAGGGAACTACCAACATAGTGGTTGTTGCCTAGCCAAGTGGTTTTGTGTATGAGACATGGGTTGAGAGTGTTCTCTGGGTAATACAAAGGTTGCCTAAATTGCTCGACAGGCCTTGATGTCACATGCAGTGGTATGGATTCTCTACCACAGCCTCTCTTCTGTTTGACATCTGTTATCCTTGTAAGGTGCACATTGTGACATATAATAGGCCCACCATATAAGAAATTTGCAAAATTTGCTCCTCAATGAGTCCAGTTGTTACACACTCACAGCCACCTCCACACAGGATACAAATGACAAACACACACACTAAGTCTCACAGTTGCCATATCTGGGATTGGAACTCCAACCTAATTAGTATATCACACTGCAGCATTACACAGTTGCAGGACACGTCATGGAGATTATTGTGCTACTCCTTCCCCAAAGGTGTATTTCAAAGTGAATGACATTAGCAGGCTTGCCAAAGAAGGGCAATAGAGGTTGCATTGACTGTGAATGGCATCAAAAGCATTGCTCCTACACAGGTAAACCAACACACACACAAACATCCACACTTGCCATGTCTGGGAATAGAACTCCTACTTAACTAATATATCACACTACAACATTACACAGTTATAGGACATGTCACAGAGATTACTAGGTTACTCCTTTCCCAAAGATGTGTTTCAAAGTAAATGACATCAGTAGATTTGCCAAAGAAGGGCAATGGAGATTGTAGTGACTGTGAATGGCCTCAAAAATGTTGCTCCCTACACAGACAAACAAACAAACACACAACCATCTACACTTGCCATGTCTGGAAATAGAACTGCTACCTAACTAGTACATCACACTACAGTATTATGCAGTTATAGGATGCGCCATGTAGATTACTGGGCTCTGCCTCCCCCAAACATGTATTTCAAAGTAAATGACATCAGCAACCTTGCCAAGGTTGGGCTATGGAAAGTGTAGTTCATAGGTTCATAGGATCATATATTGATACTAGGCTATCAGCCCTAAGGCCTATATATGCCTAGACATGACAATTACCTGGCTATGATTTCCCACAATATTTACTTCCCTGCATCCCTGTCTAGCAGGGCAGCTGACATGATCCCTGGGATACATTTCCTATGTCCCATTTAATCATCCAGGTTTCTTTTGAAGAGGGACAATGAGGCACTCTGCTTGACATGTATAGGTAGTCTATTTCAGAGTCTGGGAAGTCTCTGGGTCAGGAGCCCATCCCTCCAGCATGTATAGTTCATTGTGATGACAGGATTTTGATCCCTGGAGCATGTGGCTGCGAGGGTTTGGAATTCATTAAGTGTAGCATGTCCAACAGATGTGAGTTTGACATGCCGTGGTATGTTAAGCAGAGATCACCTCTGAGAATACAATACGTGACAGAGTATAGCTGGATGATTTTCAGATGGTCAGCATAGGGCATCTGGTTTAGGGATGTGGTCATTTCGTAAGGTATGTCTGCAGCCTCACTACTTGTTGCAGGTGTCTTGTGAGGTACATATGTAACAAGCCATTATAGTCTGTACTGGGGCTACTGAGAGATGACTACAATGGGACAATGGTCCCCTTTTCCTGGATTTAAAGCCCTTAGTGGGAGGTGTGCCATATAGTTGGGTTTCCTGACTGTTGTGGCGATGTGGTTATCAAAGGTGAGACCACTGTCCACCTGTGTCCCTAAGTCTGTTATCACACTTTAGGTGTTTAGTGTACTGCCACCTATGTGGTACTTCACAAGTACATGTCCCTTCCCAATGGAGATAACTATATATTTCTTGGCATTGATATTGATGCCATGGCTCAGGCACCAGGCATGCCTTTCTGTAAGGCCCTTCTGTAGAATATTCACATTATGTGATGATACAATATTGGCTCTCAGTGTGCAGTCATCTGCGACCTTTGTTTGCCGGTGTCCCTTACTGTTGGACTGTACTTCAGAGCAGTAGATGTCAAACAGGGGCGGTGCCAGGACTGAACCCTAAGGTACTCCAACTGTCACTTGTCTGGGGCTCTGGTTTGTATCATCTACATTTACAGTGTGGGTTCTGTCAGTAGAGCAGTTGGCAGCCCATCAGGTGACATTGAGATTACTGGCCAGCTTGATACATTTATCTATGATTCCAGACTGGGGGATGGTGTCGAAGGGCTTGGTGAGGTCAGGATAGGCTGTGTCAACCACCTTACCCTCATCCACAGCTCTGGAGATGTATTCACAGTTGTCATTCAGGTTGAGGTGACATGATCGGCCCTTCACAAACCTAACCTAGTTAGGGTCCAGTGTTTGCAGGTTGCCAATGCCTTTGTTTTAATTTCCATGATAATACATTCTATGGCCTTGCAGATCAGGCATGTCATACTGCTGGGGCTGTAGTTGGCAGGATCCAAGGTAGATCTCATCTTGTGGACTGGGATAACTGTAGCTATGCACCACACAGTGGACATGAAGCCAGAGGTGTGGCTATGATTAGACATGGCACATAGGTGAGGTGCCAGTTCAGTTTGTAGCTCATGTAGTACACAGCCCGAGATGTTGACTGGTCCCATGTCTGCTGTTGTCATAGCTCTGGAGAGTGTGTGTTTTTACCTATGTGGCCATTATTACCAGAATATGGCAATCTATCTGTGTTGAAATGGGCCCTTTGGAGGTTGGAAGGGGGGTGCAGTTGGCACTGAATCGATCTGCCAGGATATTGGCAATATCCCTGGGGGCAGTGTATTTAATACCATCCTGTTGTAGCTCACAGCAGTTCTGAGCATTTCCATTTAGATTCCTCACATAGCTATGTAATGGCTTGCAGTTGTCTTTGGCATCTTTGGCTATATTATGTTCGTAACTAGTTTTGGTGGATGTTATGCAGGATCTCTGCCTCTTACTGTAGCTGGTAAGGGAGTATTTTGCATCCTGGAAATTCCCCCATTTTTGCAACAGTTTACTCCTTTCGTTGTACAGTATGTTTATGGCACGGGCCACCACATCGACTTCTTTTCTTGGTGGGGAGCATCTTGGTTCTATATTGGATGGCACAATTCATGCACGAGTGGATGTGCACGTACAGTGCCTTCAGGTATAATTCAGCAGTTGTCCTTTCAGTTCCCATTTGCATGGGTGTCATGACATTAGTCACATCTGACATGTGTAGCATGACATTGGCTTTGGAGATGTGTGTTATGGAGGTTTCCTTACTGTGGTGTGATGGAGAGATGTTGATGTTAAGGGTGATCATCTCATGGGCAGACCTGACCACAGATGAGGTGACCATAGGTGTGGAGCATTGATTTCCCATGTTGGTCATGACCATGTCTAGGATATTTGAGCCCCTGGTGGGACTATGGGTTACTTGATCCAGGGCATTGGGAATTATGACTTACAAGAACCGTTGGGCACACATGTTGGTACACAAGTAGTTTTCCCAGTTAATGGCAGAGTAGGTAAGTCAGCCAGTATTAAGTTGTTTGCTTGTATCATAATATCTCACAGTATGTTTCAAAAGCTGTAGTGGGTATCATGGGGCATGGTGGGGGATCTGTAGCAAGCTATAAAATCTGGAATGCAGCCTAACCTACTGTTAGTTGCACTGGGGGTGTTTCAGACACATTCTGTTGGGCAAGTAGCCTGGTGGTGTGAATATCCTTGGTGAATATGGACACTCCTCCACCTTTATTGCTTTGGTCCTTGTTTTGTGGCCAACAGGTGTGGTGAGAGGTGTACCTGGTATTGCAGGGGTGCTCTCTGGAGGCTTGGATCAGGTCTCTGTTACTGCACAGTTATCGATGTTCTCCATTTTTAGGTGTGCGTAGCGACTGTGAATGACCAAAAAATCATTGATCCCTACACACACACACACACACACACACACACACACACACACACACACACACACACACACACACACACACACACACAATTTAACAGTTGCTATGTCGGGGAATGAAACTCCTACCTAACTAGTATATCACACTATAGCATTGCGCAGTTACAGGACGCACCACGGAGATTACTGGACTATGCCTTTCCCAAAGATGTATTTCAAAGTGAATGACATCAGCAGACTTGCCAAAGATGGGCAATGGAGGTTTTAGTGTCTGTGAATGGCCTCACAACCATTGCTCCCTACACAGACAAACAAATATCCACACTTGCCATGTCTGGGAATAGAATTCCTACCTAACTAGTTTAGCAGACTACAGCATTATGCAGTTATAAGACATGCCATGGAGATTACTGGGCTACTCTTTTCCCAAATGTGTATTTCAAAGTGAATGACATCAGCAGGCTTGCCAAAGAAGGACAATGGAGGTTGGAGTGACTGGGAAAGGCCTCAAAAGCATTGCTCCTTACGCAGACAAACAAACATCCACACTTGCCATGTCTGGGATAGAACTCCTACCTAATATATCACACTACAGCATTATGCAATTATAGGACACACCACAGAGATTATTGAGCTACTCTTTCCCCAAATGTGTATTTCAACGTGAATGACATCAGCAGCCCTGGCAAAGTAGGGCATTTGAAATTGTAGTGTGACTTGCCTAAACAGCATTGATACCTACACAGACAAACACACACACACACACACACACACACACACACACACACACACACACAGACACACACACACACACACACACACACACGCATACACGCACACGCACACACACACACACACACACACACACACACACACACACACACACACACACACTTATCACGTCTGGGAATAGAACTCCTACCTAACTATCTAGTACATCACACTACCTCATTATGCAGTTATAGGACAGAGATTACTGGGCTAGTACTTCCCCAAAGGTGTATTTCAAGGTGAATATTTCAGCAGGCTTGCCATAGTAGGACACTGGGGAGTGCAGTATGTGTGTATGGGCCATAACCCATTCGTCTAGAGGCAGACACATAACAGTCAGGCACACACAGGTTTATATTCCACAGGTACATCTATACAACTACTAGATAACTACTGACTTGCACAGTCATGTTACACAGTTAACACAAGCACCACAGACACTATAGTACTGAGGGATACTAGACACAAATGTCTATGGTGATTGACATTTGCACATCATGTGGTTTTTAACCAATTGGATGTGTGCTGGGTGGGACAGGCCTCATGATGAGAGGCTCTTTGTCACTCTCTTCCACACATCTATGTGTGTATTTTTGCCCTATTATAGTGTGTTGTCCTTGGATATATGTGTGTATTCCTATCCAATGTGTGTGCAAAGCATGACTGGTGTGTACTGAAGAGTGTATGCAGTAACATCTGCAACTGTCAGATATGTATGGTTCACTGTTGCTGCAAGACAGGGGCTTCATTTCTGAAAGTGTGTGAGCATGCCCAGTATGACCTTTCAGTATTTTGATGTCTGGCATAGTCTTCATTTCTTTAAGTGTGGGAGCATGCCCTGTATGACCTTCTGTATTGAATGTGTGAATCCATTCCAGGTAGATTGTACTCCAGGGCAGACGTTTGTGTTCTACACCTACAGCTAACAAACTGTTTCTGTGGGATATCTGTTGATCGGTTGACAATATGGGGTGAAAATGGGCAAAGGAAAGTGGGTTACTGTAGGTAATTGTGTCTGTGCTGCTTCTGCTACATGGTCCTGGTGTTAGCAGAGATATTCAGACATATGTACTGTTTTACACTGTGATGTTTTATGTCATCAAGTACTGTCAGGTATACATATTTGCTTGCAGTGATCGCTTCTGGAACACAGGGTGAACGCAGCTGTGTCCAGTATTGTAGTCAGCAGCCTACATATTCTTGCACAATCATGCCATTCTGGAGGGGAAGCTGCAGACACTTGCCTCTTGGTCTGTGTAAATGGTTCAGCACCTTGGCACAGTGGTGGCAGAGAATCCCATGCTTGTACATCCATTGATGTGACAGTATGGCCATATCCTGCTGTGGCCATACCTTACAACTGTACAGATTCACACAGGTTACTTAGAGGCAGGCATTATAATTCTTGACATTATTCCTTCACATTGTGGTTTATGACCAGGTTTGTAGCCACCTATTCTTGAGTTTGCAGCCAGGGATAGTATGCGCACATGGTTGAGTTTTGGACTTCACACATGTGTCCAGGCACCAGAACCATGACTTGAGCATCCCAAACATATGCTCTATTATGATTCTGGTCTGTGTGTGTGCCTCATTATGGAGTTCTTGTTCATGTGTCTGTGCATTTTTGATGGGTGTCATCAGCCACGGCTCCAGTGTGTAAGCAGCATCCCCCACTAGGTGAACATAAGGAATGTCCTCATTGGCAAATCTCTGGTATAGCTGTGTCAGATGCAAGATGCGGGAGTCATGATAGCTTCCAGGGCAGCCAGCATACACATTCATTATAATGCCCTGTGCATCGCGCATGACTTGGCAGTTGGAGGGGAAGTCCTTGCGGTTGATGTAGACCTTACCCCGCTCACCGGGTGGTGCTTTAATGCATATGTGCATGCAGTCTATAGCACCCACTACCTCAGGGTATACTGCTATATAGTCGAAGGGATGCATATTGCTGGTCAATGCCTCACAGGTGTTGGGGAATTATACATGCTCATCGGCATGTGCTGACATGGCATCCAGGAACTGGTGGAGTACCCTGCATGCTGATGCCTGTGATATCCCCATGATATCCCCATTTGGCTTTTGGAAGGTACCTGTGGCTATTATTCTTAGGCCTACACATACCTTGGTATCCACTGGGATGGCTTCTCTTCTGTTAGTTCTGTGTGTGAGGTGTGGCCGGCACAGCTCAACAATTTGCTGTAGGAGGTCCCTGTCCACCCTATAGCATTCCAGTATCTCCAGGTGGTGTAGCCCCTGCTAGGTTACCCTGGGTCTGTACACTCTTATTCTTGTCCTCACTGTGGGTTAGTCGACAGCATTCTCATCCTCACCACCCTCAGCCTCTTCCACATGTTGATTTATGATAGCTGCTGCAACCCTTATCATTTTGTTGCTTTTATTTGGTAAAATGTCCCCGTTTTGTACACTGGTGGTGCAGAGTTTGTGGGATAAAACAGAGATAACAATGTTTTCATAGTTTATAGTGGTGTGCTGGCCATGGCTGGTCTGCTGCATATGTAATTGGCTGATTCTGATATATTTCACCTGCCAGCTATGCTAGTTCTCTTTGCTTACCTTCATACTGCTATTTTCCCTTCCCATTGACTTCCTGTTTAAGCCCGGGGGTACAGATCAGATGTGCACATTGCTGCTACTCCGTAGTTTACCTTTTTTTCCCTTTAAATCCCAGTGCATGGTGCACACAACTGTTTAGGCAATGTAAAGAGTGCTAGGCAGCCTCGGACACACTCCCTTGCTTAGCTCTGCTAAGCTGAAAGCAAACCCGAGTCACAGGTCTTCAATAAGCTTACAGTATGACTGACACACCCCTTTATGATGTCAGCTTGCTCTTAGGCTTGCACCATGGTCTTCCTGCACCAACACAGTTGGGTGCAGGCTAGCCATGAGGAAGAACCTGGGATTCAGTATCATTCCCCTTATTTGCATAGAATTGCCTGCTAATGCTTAGTTACAAGTCCCACACTGAGCTTCCCCCTTAGCAACCACTGTTCACTGGCCATGTTGTTTTCTGCCTGCCATTGAGCATAATAGCAAAATTGTGATTTTGGATACAATGCTTATTTCAGGGTTTTTGTTTTTATTTTCGACCCGATACTGTTTGCGTGCCACAGCCCTATGCTTAAACAGCTAAAATCAGCTAAAAAATTTAAAGTTACTTTTTTTTATTTTGGCAACTGCTTTCCATTTCCACATAATGTGCACCCTTTATTTGGAGCTGCCATGGCTCCGTTTTGTACTTTGCAGAAATTTACTCGGTTACTAACCGAGTACATTTCTGCAGACTAGTCCTGCACAGCCAGCTGACAGCTTCCTGGATCACAAATTCACCTCATTTGCATGGTTTTCACCTGCAAATAGGATAGTTTGCATACAGGAGCTGTGACAGTGCAGGAATAGTGCAGGAGTGCTCGTGCACGTCCCTGGAGCTTATTCCTGGATCGCACGGCGGCCTTATTGCCTCCAGCAGCTCCTGCACTACTCCTGCATGCCGTGCAGAGCTTGCTGAATCTGGGGGAGTCTCTTTCAGAGGACACATCAATTACTCTTATTAGACTTGAAATAAATTTACCTTGATAAGTTGCCTATGATTTCCAAGTAACTATAAAAGTGATGCCTTAGTTTTTGTGCAATTCTTGCTCATACTTTCAGTTTTCCAAATCTTTCCAGCTATCAGTGCTCTGCATAGTGTTACAGACTTTTGTTTCAGATGAAGCATTCTTATTATTCTGTTCAGTGTTGTCGACACTGTACTCTTTTATGTTTAGACTGAGGACAGTGGAACGCATTCACAAAGTGTTTAGACTGTAACAGAGATAAACCATTTGAAATGGTTGTGTAGCTATCAGAAGAGCAACACTTTGCCATAGTTCCAGAAATGCTACCTAAGTGGAGTAGTAACCATAGCTAGTCATATTTGTTATATGGCATTGCTGAGTACTCTTTTAAAATATGTAGAGAATGAATTGATGATAGTGCCTTTACTTTGTTAAATAATTTTTTTTTACATGAGTTGTTCCTGAAAAGCATTCTGTAGAACCAGTTAATTTAGCAAATCACTCACTCAATCAATCAATATATCAATAAAGTCCTTCACCCAATCAGTATTCTTCTTTCTGTAACTTTTCCACACTGATGAAAGTAACACAGAGTAGTACTTCTTTCATGGAAATTTATTGGGCACAGTGATTAAACTATTTTATTTTATAACTCTGATTCATGAACTAAAAGTAGTACAGAGTATGTCTTTCTCTGAAATTTATTATGCACTGTAATTGCAATATGTTATTTCTGGCTAATAAAAATAGACGACTCTTGGCCTGGATCTGAAAAAGAAAGTTGTTATATTTCCAGTCTGATCTGAAGTAATGTGTATAGTGAACATTTCCAATGAAAATACCAACAATTCTGTTAAGAAGCTATGCCTGACATATTAAAAGCAAGCTTGTAATGTGCATGGATTAAATAATTCATTAGGCATTTTAAAACTGCTTATTTTTACCCTTGTAAGTATTAACAATGTTTAAATTTTGATGCAGAACTGATTTTAGCAAGTTGATGAAATATGTTTCTGTTTGGCAGCTATGATGTGGCACACATATGAAGTAGAACAAATCTTGCATGCATAAGGTGATCCAGTGATACGCACTGCCGTAACAAATGAAAAGAACATTTAGGTATGCATATCACTTTATAAACTGATGCAGTTATCATTTAAAAAGCTGCAATTTACAAAATGTAATTGATAAGACTGATATATGTTGACCTTCATCTTTGCATGCATTAGTAGGGCATGGGAACCACTGTAGCATATGAGGAAGGAATAGTAATGGATATTGATGAGAAACCAATGAAGGTGTCATGGATATGCAACAGAAGAGCGGATAGTTTGCTTGTTCTACGGCATGCAGATGGAAATCCTTAACCGTTCCTGATATGTCCTGGATTTGTCTAGTAGACTGGAAGGCGGAAGAGTTAGTATGGAAGGAAGGGATTAGGATATTGTACACTTCCTGGTATGCGAGACCACAGTGCATGTTTAAATGCGATGCTGTTTATGATTCTCAGCAGAGACCTGGAATGGACCAATGATTTTGCAAGGGGATAGGACTTGTGAAGTGCATAAAACATGTGAAAGAGGTGAATGGCATCATATCAGGCCTGTTGCACACTGAAGTAGTCTGGTCACTATTCACTATCTTATGATTAAGGACTATAATTTTAGGGAAGATATATACTTACTCCAGAAATTGTTGTATCTTAAGAGTGTTCCCTTGTGTGTGTGTGTGTGTGTGTGTGTGTGTGTGTGTGTGTGTGTGTGTGTGTGTGTGTGTGCGTGTGCGTGTGCGTGTGCGTGTGCGTGTGCGTGTGTGTGTGTATATATGTATGTTTATATATATATGTATGTATATATGTATATATATATATATATATATATATATATATATATGTAGATATAGATATTTATATATAGTGAGGGGTGAGATGCAGGAGGATTGCCTCACTCCAAAAATGCTTTAACTCATTCCCATCAAGGGATCCCTGGAAGTCTGCACTGTAACTTCCATAGGTTCATAGGTTCACAGGTTGGTACTAGGCTATCAGTCCTAGGGCCTATACAAGCCTAGCCATAACAATTCCCTGGCCATTTCTTCCCACAGTGTTTACTTCCCTGGACCCCTGTCTAGCAGGGTGACTGACATGATCTCTGGGGTGAATTTCCTTTCTCCCATCCATCATCAAGGTTCCTTTTGAAGAGGGCCAAAGAGGCACTCTGATTGACATGTATGGGCAGTCTATTCCAAAGTTTGGGGAGTCTCTGGGTCAGGAACCTATCCCTCCAGCATATTTTTTTCATTGTGATGGACAAGGTTTAGATCCCTGGAGCGTGTGTCTCTGAGGAATTGGGATTTCTTTAAGTGTAGCATGTCCAACAGCTCTGGGTTTGACATGGCCTTGTATGTTAAGCAGAGATCACATCTGAGTAGACGATATGCGACAGAGTATAGGTGGAGTTTTTTAGATGGTCAGCATAGGGCATCTGCTTTAGGCCTCTGATTCTTTTAGTGAGGGATTTCTGCGGCCTTTCCAGTTGTTGCAGATGTCTTGAGAGGTACATAACAAATGAGGTGTTGTATTCTATAATAAGTCTAATGAGAGATGAGTACAGTGGAAAATGACCTCATTTTTGCTGGATGAAAAGCCCTTAGTGATGAGGTCTGCCACATAGAAGGATTTCCTGACTGTTGTGGGGATGTGGTTATCGAAGGTGAAACCAGTGTCCACCTGTGTCCCTAAGTCTCTTCACACTTTCGGTGTTTAGTGTACTGCCACCTGTGTGGTAATTCATGGGTACCTGTTTTTTCCCAAAGGGGATATACATTTCTTGGCATAGAGCTTGAGCCCACGGCTCTGGCACCAAGCTTCTGTTTCTGTGAGGACCTTTTGTAGAATAGCCACATCATTTGGGGATTCAATAATGCCTCCCAGTTTGCAGTCATCTGTGAACTTTGTTAGCCTGAGTCCCTTAGTGTTGGCCTGTACTTCAGAGAAGTAGATGCCAAACAAGAGCAGTCCCAGGACTGAACCCTGAGGTACTCCACTTGTCACTTGTCTGGAGCTGGATTTAGAGTTGGCTACTTTTACAGTGTGGGTTCTGACAGTAAACCAGTTGGCAACCCATAGAGTGACGTAGGGATTAATGCCCAGCTTAGTAAGTTTATCTATGATTCCAGAGTGGGGGATAGTGTTGAAGGCCATGGCGAGGTCCAGATAGGCTGTGTGGACCACCTTACTCTTTTCCACAGCTCTGGAGACTGATTCAAAGAAGTCAATCAGGCTCAGGAGACAAAATTAGCCCTTCACAACCCAAACTGTGTAGGGTCCAGTGTTTGAAGGTTGCCAATGTTTTTGTTCATAAGTTCTATTATAATATGTTCCATAGCCTTGCAGATCAGGCTCATCAGACTGATGGGGTTGTAGTTCCTGGGATCCAAGGTGGATCCCTCCTTGTTGCGTGGGATATGAAGACATGAAGCCTGAGGTGAGGCTATGATTAAACATGACACTTAGGTGAGGTGCCAGTTCATTTTGTAGTTCATGTAGTACACAGCCTGGGATGTCGTCTGGTCCCATGGATGCTGTATTCTTAGCTTTGGAGAGTGCAGTTTTTACCTGTGTGGCTGTTATTACCAGAATTTGGCAATCTTTTGGTATTGAGATGGGCCCTTTAGGGGGTGAGAGGGGGGTGAAGTTTGCACCAAATCGATCTGCCAGGATATTGGCAATATCCTTGGGATCAGTATATTTAATGCCATTCTGTTGTAACTCAGAGCAGATCTGTGCATTGCCATTTAGATTCTTGATATAGCTATAGAATGCCTTGTGGTTGTCTTTGGAATCTTTGGCAATTTTGTTTTCATAACTAGCTTTGGAGGATTTTATGAGGGGATTTCAGCTTCTTACTGAGGCTGGTAATGGAGTTTTTTGCATCCTGGGATTTTCCTCTTTTCTGCAACAGTTTCTTCCTTTTGTTGTAAAGTTTGTTTATGGCAGGGGACTACCAGATTGGCTTCCTTTTTTGGGAGGAGAGCATCTTGGTTCTATTCGGGATGGCAGGATTAATGCACAAGTGGATGTGCTCCTACAGTGTCTTAGTGTAGGATTCAGCATTAAAACTTTCAGTTCCTGTCTGCATGGGTGTCATGAAGTTTGTCACTTCTGACGTGAGTAGCATGAAGTTGGTTTTGGAGAAGTTTTTTATGGAGGTTTCCTTACTGGGGGGTAGGGTTGGGATGTGGATGTTAAGGGTGATTAGCCTATGGTCAGACCTGACTAACGAGGGGGTGACCATCGGTGTGGAGCATTAATTTCCCATGTTGGTAATGATCAGGTCTAGGATATTGGAGCCCCTGGTGGGACAAAGGATTAGTTGATCCAGGCATTGGAATTTATGAATTCCAAGAACCGTTGGGCAAAGGTGTTGGTACACAGGTAGTTTTCCTAGTTAATGGCAGGGGAGCTGAAATCACCCAGTATTATGGTGTTTGGTTGTATCTTAATATTTTCCAGTATGCTTAGAAAGGTTTAGTGAGCATCTTGGGGCATAGTGGGGGATCTGTAGCAAGCTACAATTTTTTATTGCAGTCTTACCTACTGTTAGTTGCACCTGGAGAATTTCAGATGCTTTGTGTTGGGCAACTAGCCTGATGTTGTGAATATCCTTGGTAAATATGGGCACTCCTCCACCTTTAGTGTTTTTGTCCTGGTTTGGTGGCCAAAAAGTGTGGTAAGAGTTGTAGCCTGGTATTGCAGGGGTGCTCTCTGGAGCCTTGAACCAGGTCTCAGTTACTGCACAAATATCGATGTTCTCCATTTTTAGGAGTGCCTCGAGAGAGTGCATTTTGAGGTTTAGACTTCTAACACTGAGTAGCATTGCCTTCAGATTTTGTATGCTTGTACCTGTTATGGTGGTGGTTTTTTCCTTTGGAATTTGCCTAAAAAAGGCAGTACAGGGGTGGCAAGAGCCTTAGCCATTAACCTGAATCCCAGGGGCGACAGGTGCAGACGATCTCTGGCAAAGCATTGTGGTCTGTCGATCATATAGTCTCAGGAAGACAGATACTGGATCCCCTTTGAATGACACCAGAAGCTTAGCCAAATGTTGAAGTTAATCATTTTGTTCTTATACTGTGGTATAATTCTGGGCGAAGGCAGGATGCTACCCAGGACTAGGGTCATACCTGCCTGGGCCACATGATCCAAGATCTTTTCCATGTCTCTTTTCATGTAGTCCAGAGAGGTACGTCTCAAGTCATTCACTCCAACATGGCCAATGACAGAGTCATATTTGTACTTGTTGTGGAGTGACTTGAGTGCATGCATTATGTGGCGGATCCTGGCACCTGATAGGCAGCTGACTGTAATTTTCTCCTTGTTCAGACTGGTGAGTGGGACATCAGTGTGCCTGACTATAGAGTCACCTATGGCTAAAGTGTTGGGTACATTGTCTTGCATTAGGAGCTGTTGTTGGGTGGCACACTGGTGCTGTGAGCTATGTGACACTTTGGTTGTGACTGGTGTTTGTTTGCGTTTCAGCTTCGAAGGTCCTTGTTGCTTGGGCAGGTTACTGTTAAGGGCCTCCACATATGTGGGTTTAGTGTTGCTATGTGTGGGTGTTGGTGGTGGCGGTTTAGAAGGGCTATGTCTTGCTTGAGGTGTAGTGCAGGTGGTAACCTTCTCCTTTTTGCTGTCTAGCACAATTTTGGGTGGAGAGAGCTATGCTTCCAGTTTGGCTACATAAGTGCATCTCTCGCAGGTTGTAGTGTTGGGTGGTAAGAGGAGAGGGTTGTCTGTGTACATGAGGCAATTGCTGCATTGCCGCAGTATGCCCAGATTCACCAGATGGACAGGAGAAATCACCGGAAGCTGACCATTGGACATACCTGGTTTGGTGCTTTTTGTTTTTTTTTTTTTGAAAAGTACAAGAGCTGTTTTCCCTTACCTCAGCAAGGTTCTTTACAATTATAGGCTATTTAGTGCCTACAATTAATGTCATTTTTCAGAACAACCGATTTTATCGTAATAGTATTCTTTAGATTTTGGGTCTTAAACTGTATTTTATAAGTCACAGTAAAAGGAGTAGATATTATATGTATACTATTTGATAAAGAACTACAATATCTCTGCAACAACCCAAGTTACACACATACTGTCAGCAGCATTTTATTCACCTAGCTGAGAGCTTTCATATGAGGCTAAGCAGTTATGTCTGTGTTACATGGTTGTCAAGATATTTAAGGAAACATGAAATTTATGACAATATAAATAAATATTGTATGAACAGCAATTAATATCTCTTTACCTGTACTAAACTGGTGAAATAGAAATGCAGTTGTATTTGTCATCATGTAAGCTTTAGGATGAAATATTTTAATATTTTCTATATACCATGGTTTTGGAATTATTGCAGAAAAACAGGTGTAATGATTTAAATGGGTAATGTTACCTTCCAAAATTTGCTCTTACCTGTGTTAAATAACACTTACATTTTTGTAGTTTCAGGACTCATATTATAGCATCTCAAACTTCTGATAGGAATTTTAACTTCTGAACTCTGTGTATTAACTGTTATTGCCACAAGAGAAGAGACCAGATGAAGCGTAGTTAGTAGGTGTAAGCACTTACCATGTATAAATAAAAAGATTTTTTCAGTAACTAAATAGTTTTTTATTTCTATCTTTTATTTTTATTATTTTAAAACTTCTGATAAGGAGACAATCCAGGCAACACTAGCGGACACTCTTAGTGGGGCACTAAAGCATAAGGAAAGCAGCAGCCCTCTATACCTATACTCACTCCTCTCCCCAGTCACAGGGTAACACAGATTGGAAGGAATAGGGCTTTTTCCTCTGGAGAAGAAAGACCTACCTGATGAAAAATCATTGTAGAATTCACCCCCCTGTGGGGGGTGGTCCTGTTTGATGATGATAATAAAGAACTGTGAGGGAATAGACACTATATCCTGAAGTTAGCAACTGACACCTGAACCTAATAAAATTATTTGAGAAGGTTAAATAGCAAAGCTGCAGACAGTGGTCACTTTGAGCACACTGCTTATTTGTCCTAGGCAAGGCTTTTGACACTCTTTTCATGTTTATATCATGAAAAGTTAGACAAATTTAATGTGCACCCCTACTTTGTCCAAAGGGCTGCATATTAGCTGCCCAGCAAATCTAATGTTGGGAAAGTTGCTGGTAAAAATTGTAACTAGTTGGGTACCACAGGGATGAGGGATGGACCCACCTCTGCTTAACATTTATTTTAGAGATATCCAAGCCAATACCTCAGAAGTGTTCTTTACCAGGTTTGCTGATGACTACAAGCTGGGCACTGTTATCTACTCATCCAATGATAGTAAACTGCTCCAACAAGGACTGGAATATGCACAGATATGGTGTTCTGAAAATGGTCACCAGGTAATAGCAAAAGATGTGCAACATAGTAACATTCAGTAGAAAAGCAGATTCTGCCTCATATGTTAAACATGGGACTCGTCTTCACATAGATGCATTCATAAGACACCTGGGTACTTAAGTGGACAACTTTTTCTCTCATTTAATGTTTGATTCTACCACAGAGAAAACATCTTATAAATGTCCCAATTCATTTTCAAAGGAATATCTTGAAGATCCAGAGAAGGTGTCTTACTACTGTACTCTTCCATTATCAAATCTATCATCAAATACAGTAAACCATTTGATATGTACAAATCCAAGCATATCAATCAACAGGAATGACCCTAGTGTTAAGTAATCAAGAAAAAATCCTTAAATCCTTTTATTATCCCCATAGATTATCACAATTCTCATTACACTAAGCAACATACAGTTTTTTCTGGGGTGGCCTATGTCCCACTTTTCAAGCCATGAAAAACCAATCCTATTTGACTTCCTATTTCTTTGCAAAAAAGTGCATCTATATGCACCCAGTGGCCCTAAATGTGTACCAGCAAATTAAGGTGAAACCAGTGGAGAGTGGGAAATATCTGATCAGTTGCCATATGAAGATACTTTGGGACCTTTCATAGGAAACCAGTACAAAAGTTCAGTTGGAGTTGCACAGCAAGGGAAGGAACAGGAAGCTGTGACAACTCTATTGTAGTCTATGTTGTGGAGTGATAGGCCAGTGAATTCCCATATGAAAGAGCAATGGATGATACAGGATGAAACTAAAGAGAATGTGGCACAGGAAGATGCTCTGGAACTTTCTGTAGAATGCCTGCAGTAGATAGAGAACAAAGAATGTAGCCTTAGTTTAGAAGAAAATTATCTAAGAGAAGAGCTGTTTAATTTAATAGAGAGGGGCAGCCATATTAAGATCAAAGAAAGAAACAGACTACAGAAAGTCAATAAAATCCAAAAAGTTAGAAGTTTGATAAAACAAATGAACAAAGTAATTAAGACTGTTGATAGAGATATATGTGAAGTTACAGAACTAAATAGGATTTATTACTAATAACAGATAAAGTCTTACAACAAAAACACAGGCAGTAAGGGAAAAGAAGGGGTGAAATCAAATAACATCATGGAAGTATTGAATAGAGAAAACTATAAAGCAATTAAGACAAGAAGTGTCACTGTTAGAAGAGTATAACAGAGGAAACAGATCAAAAAACATACGTGGAAAGAAAGGAGTGATAAAACAATACACAGTATCAGAACAGATCAAGATCTATCATGAGCTATTGCAAATAACAGACTAAAATATCAGTGCAGGCAGGAAAAACGTAGATATGCAGCTACATATAAAGGAAAAGTACAAAATAAGCAATTTATTGATGACCCAGTTGGGAAATAAGGCAAAAGGAATTGAAACACCACAAAAAGAAGAAATACATAAATTCTGGAGAAATATCTACGAGGTCCTGTGGAACATAACAAAGATGCTAAATGGATAGAATAAGTAAAAGAAAGAATAAAAGTTCAAATGTATAGGATATGAAATGAGATGAAGTAACAGCTAGAGAGATGGAAACAATGCAAAAAAATGGAAAACCCCAGAACCAGATACCGTTCCTAACTTCTGGCTAAAAGCATTAATATCTGCGGATACCACCAATGGTCATGTGATGGCAGCTTGATTATACCATTGATCCCTGATTAACTACATCCGTCCAGATAAATGTGACTACCATGTTCACCTCCCATGACCCTATCCCATCTCAAAGTGCTGCAGTAACCTGACTCTGTCACTCTAGCTGCTCTTCCCAGTCTTAATATGAGGGAATAGGGATACTTTTGATGTACATTATGACCAGTTCATGCATTGCCATAAATAACAATCATGAGATAATACATGCATCATTTTATAAAGTGTTGTCTCTGACATGCCACATAGTTGTGAACCAAACCCTACCTCCTTTCCCAGTGCTTCGGTGTATTACATCAACCTCTTCCTCAGATGTGGAAATGCAGATGCATATTCCTCACTTGATTCTCCACTCTAGCCTTCCACTGCTGATACAACCTATATGGAAGGTCCTGACAATACATTAATTTGCTGCTCCAAATGTTTTTGAATTGCCATGTTGTCCAGCATTATACACAACAAACATTTCACTTCAGATTTTGGGACTCTGTTGCAGTGACCCTCCTGATGAATCTAGACAACAGAGGTGACCCTTTAGTAGTCTGAACCCCACAAAACAGTATTATCCATTCAACATATGCTTTGTTGTAGGTCATATCCTGTATAGACTGAATGTTGCAAAGTGGGAGTCAACTGAGGCTCATGACATGTGTGTCAGTAGAGGTACTCAGAGGAGGTTTGCTCACGGGCCTCACCATGATGTTGGAGTGTCAGTAGGTGCCAGTCAACACACATGTATAGGGCCATCAAGGAGGCACAGTTAAATTCCACTAGAGCCTCAAAAGAATTAGTCCGAGTACTGAATTTTATACATTCTGATATGTGAGACTGCCTGAACAGTGTGGATAACTCCTTAGTCTGAATGAATAACACCCTGGATTGTGCAGTATAATGGAACATCTGCTAGGGATGGTCAGCATCCATGTGGTTGGGCAGCCATTACATCATCAGGTGTCAGCTGATGTGGCCGTGTAAGATCCCTCTCCCATAGTGGCACTACTTCTACTGTATCGTCAGTGATTGAGGTGTTCACACTCAGATATAGTAGACCACATGGTCATGGACATAGTCATGATGAGGGCTCATCCAGCAGACATTATTCACATACAGGAAGCACCCCCAACTTCTACCCAGTGCCATGGATCTAACAGAGGTAGTTCTCTTACTTGGGGGTGGCAATGGTGAACTGAATCCTCCACCATGTATGGTTCACACCTGTCTAGGATGCTAGGGTGTGGTGATACCACAAATGCTTTGGTTGTCATCTTGACCATTCCACCTCTGTCTCACTCACACCACACACACACACATACACACACACTCACACATGCACACACACACACACACACACACACACACACACACACACACACACACACACACACACACACACACACACACACACACAGCACTAGTGGATTATTTAAATCTGTTGCTACTAGCCCCGACAATAGATACTTGCTGTTAACCTGATTCCTCACTTACACACACTCACTTCTTTGCTGTCAGGCTTGCCCTTCTGTAATTCCCCCCACTCCCACTCTGTGCAGTTGATGACACCTGTGTCCCATCCTTTGTTTATTTCTTTGTGACTTAGGGTTACCTATGCCTGATTACATGATGCACAGAGTGGATAGGTAATTCTTGAATAGGCAGATGCTTGCTTTACTTTATATATATATATATATATATATATATATATATATATATATATGTGTGTGTGTGTGTGTGTGTGTGTGTGTGTGTGTGTGTGTGTATACATGTACGTATATATATATATATATATATATATATATATATATATATATATATATATATTTTTTTTTTTTTTTTCCCCCTATTTTCCTGATGGTCAATTTCAGAAACAATTTAGTTACATATTTTTCTTGATCTTCATTGGTTTTGTATTGTATTCTTAGTTGTGTTCTCCTATGACTTAGTAATTATTGCTTGCTCAAATGCTAAAATTGCTCTGCTCTCTGTTGGGGTGCATATGCTAGGTAACTTTAATTATTTATTAATTTATTTATTAATTATTATTTATTAATTAATTGATTTATGCCGCATATGAGTTACTGCTACCATTCCTGTGTAACTTAACCATGTTTTCTCTTACTGAAGTATAGTACTTGCATGTAAAGGTAATCATTTCTATCTCTTATTTAGAGGTTCATCACGTACCCTGGTTAATGCTGCTGGTACAAGTTGTGTCTTGTAGGGATGCCTCTGTCTGATGCTCACAGAATACAGCCATTACATGTGTCAGTAAAGGTTGCTAACTCTGCATGCATTGCAATTACTGTTTGTATGTGTTTAGAGTTTTAGATTTTTCACTTAGGTATTCAGTGTGTCTACTATCCTGTGCCTCTTAGCTAAAGCCGTAGCATACTGTTCATGCCTACATCTGCAGGGACAATCTACAACTGATGGCTCTTCCTCGGACACCTTACCCTGTGGATCTCAGAAAAGGCTTGTAGCTAGTATGCATAATGCTGCTCATACCTTGGTTTCCACTGAGATGAGTTCTTCATGATTTCCATGGGACCTTAGATGAGGGCAGCTGTGGTTGAATATTTCATGTAGGATATCTTTGTCCACCCTGAATCACTCTACAATTTCTGTGTCATGAAGTCCATGATAAGTCAAACATGGTCTGAATAGACTTCTCCTTCTAGGCCGAGGTCTGGATCAGCAGCATTACCTTGAATTAAAGCCTGTTACACATATAGGTTAATGCGATCCCATGTACAAAAAATGAGAAAAGGGGTTGTGGATGGATGGATGGATGGATGGATGGATGGATGGATGGATGGATGGATGGATGGATGGATGGATGGATGGACAGCTGCAGCAGCCTCTACCATTTTTTTTCTAAGTATTTTATTTTTATTTTTTTATTTTATTTTATTTTACATTTGTTGACCGGGCTAGTCTAACTGGCTACATGCCCATTTTCAGTAGAGGCCCGGGGAGATAAGCTCCAACATTAAGGTAATGTATCAGGACTACTGCGGTGGTGGTGCTGCGGTAGCGTTGTCACCTCACAGTTAGATGTTGCCCGTTCGATTCTCAGTTAGAGCATATTCTGCGTGACGACATGCGTGAATGGGCATTCCTTCGTTGAAGGTTGTGCGTTAGGCCTGGCAAGCCAGCACGTAAAACTCTATTGCCAATCATTAGCAGACCGGAGTTCCGCTGTGTCGACCCCTAACCGGGAAAAGCCGAAAGACGCAAATCAGGATTACAAATAAAAATAAAAGTAAATTGTAAATAGTACATTATTACAAAGAATTAATGCAAGCTCCAATATAAGGTAATATAACAGGATTGCAAATAAAAGTAAAATTGTGAACAGTAAAATATTACAAAGAATAAATGCAGTTCATAGCTAAAGGTTGTCTATTAATGAACTAAATTAGCTTCAATAGCAAACAGATACAAAAATACAACAATAATGGTACAAGGAAAAAAATTAAGATTAAAGAAGGATTGGGTTAGCAAAGAAGTAACAAACTCCAAAGAGTATTGGAAATGGGCCAAAAGGGAGCATAGTGTGTACATGTGCCTTTTATATGTTCCTGAATCACTTGTCCATATTACATTGCTTAATTAGCATGGATTTCACCTACTTATGTCTTGATTAGCATATTCTGCTGCTTACCCTTGTTTTCAAGGTGGACACGAGGTACAGAGCTGTTTAATGAATACCAATTTGAGCGCTTGCCAATGTATGACATGCTGATCACTAAGCCTGACTAAGTGAGTAGGAAACTTGAAAGATAACAGAAGAACAGTATGTAGAAAAGAAAGTCTCATTATTTATGTAATGCTTAATTCTGTACCTAACAGTAAGTGAAAATTCAGCTCAAGCAAATACTTTTTTTTTTGTTTTTTTTTTTTCAAATCATTATATTAACTCTCTTAAGGGCAGAGTTTTAACTACAGAACAACAACCAAAAGCATCCCCATCACTATGGAAAACCTGAAACATTGTATTGTCTTTTTTCAAATGCCTGAGTGAAATAGAGATATAGTTGTTTATGTGTAATTATAGCAAGACTGAAGCTGAAATCTGGCAGCTCTTTTGTTATTTTGTTTCTTTTTTTATTTCAGCAGAAAATAGTTCCCTGAAGTATTTTGTAAGAGAACATTTCAAGATGATAAAATACAGCACGTTTTAAGGAGTCTGAAGTTCTGAAATGACTGCCAACATTTTTTATTCATAAAATACCATGTGGTTTCGGGAAATGGCTTACTATTTTCCTGCCCTGGGGAGTTTCTCTCTTTGTAAAATGAATATATAGCTCGGTTAGTTCTATCTTGGTGTCATTCATTTGAGTCTGTAAATATGATGTGTACACACATTTTCATCTGTATTTATTTTGCCCAGATTTTATTCCAATAGAAATTACCTTCTTGTCCTTATGTGAGTAAATTCACAGAACAGCTTAAATCAATAAAACATTGAAAAAATACTTGTAAAGAACCTAGACTTAACTTTGGACCTAAATACGTTCATCTCACTATATAACCAAATGTTGCTTTTGTATAGTATCATTAAGATATATGTTATTAGGACTCTGATGTGAGCTTAAAGATGTATATGGGTGTATATGTGTACGCATGTTTATGTTAATGTGTAGGTAGAAATGATGCTATCACTTTTATTTTATTTTATTTTATTTCATTCTGAATTAGTTAACCAGGGTAAAGCACTGATCCCATTGGACCCATTTCGGTTTCAGCCAAGGAAAAACATAATAAATACATGGTATTATATGCAGAGAGAGTGGTAAAATTCAATATATACATATATTATATACAAACTGAATATCATAGCTGACTTGAGCGTATAAAGTCAATAGGTAAAATAACATTGGGCAGGATTCACGAAGCCTCCATGTAAGAGATACAAGGCTTACACGGAGGATGCAGTTAAACGGTGCGACGTCAGCATGTCATGCATATGCATGAGGGCATACTGAGTCACACCTAAGGCTAACACGGTCCGTGGAAGACAGTAGGGGGCATGTCCATAGGCCGAGCCCTGCAAGCGGACACGCCCCCAGAAGAGTAAAAGTGCCCAAAGTAAACACCCACAACAGAGTCCATGGAAATGTGAATAAACACAACACAACACATGCCCTCACAGACTATGAACATAAAATATATAAATGAACATGTTATATATTTTTTTTAAATTGTAAAGATGTTTGCCCGTGAGTGCGCTCGTTTGCACGGACGTGCCCGTAGCTCAGCCACAGTTAGCAGTAAGTGGAAAAGCATATAAGAACTAACTATGCAAAGTAAGCCAAAAAGCAATAGTGTAGCAGTAGAGACATCAACTGAAGAGCAGGCAGTCATGGTTTGAGCCCCCACAACATCAATTTTTATTTTTAGTAAAATAAGCACGAAACAAGTCCCTGACATATATGTACACATATAAAATTATATTTTATGTAAAATGTAATGAAATAGGCCATTTATTTTGAAGAAATGTGAGATAACAAAATAATAAAAAATGCCAGATGTGCCTATAGCTGAGCTACAGTTTAACAAGGTGAGTGCATCTGCCCGTAGGTGAGCAGTGGTTTAACAGGTGCAAAATGAGTGCCCGTAGGTGAGCAGTGGTTTAACATGCTGAAACTGTGTGCCCCTAGCTGAGCTGAGCATAATATGCATGCTGACAGCCAAATGAAGCGTAAACTAGCGTAACCCATTTGCGCAGAGCTGCGCACCGTGCCAACAAGCTAACCGACGGGCAATGTTGAGCAAGCTGTAACAAAACTGCCTTTACACAGACACACCCCCTAGCCTGTCTAGACAGTCATAAAATATAAAAAGCAGTGGCCAGGTTCGAACGCAGGATACCATGCACCATAGTCAAGGTACTGAACCACTAAGCTATGAAAGCTGTACTTAGAAATGCAGTAATAGCAAATATATAGGAATGAATAGAAAGTGGAGCATGACAAAGCAGGTTTTGTGCAGTTGATACAATTCCAAAATGGCCAATCACAGATAAGTGTGGGAAAAATGGCATATATAAGCCCCATAGGCAGGAATACACAGCATAAACGATTGTAGAACTAACTTGCAGCCAGAATGTCAGGAGTAGGTGAGGGTAGTTGCTTTTGTGCACAGAGGTGGGGAGTTGAGGAGTCCAGATATATGGTCTGGCTCCTAGTACACAATCATGAGGCCCAACTCATGCAGGGCCAGGTCCTGTGGGGAGCATATAGGGCTGAGGTGTGAGACCGGTCGGCTCATGATCTCACCAGTGCCACAGGGATTCCAAGGACTGGTAAGCAGGTCCGTCACCACCATGCGGACCTGAAGAGACGTAAGCCGAACCAATTAAACCTTTGGATCCAGGAGGCCCGGCAAATGCCCAACGCCCCACTACTGAGTAAGTTACATTTAATTATGTATGTAAGAAATTAAACTAGCTGATATTATGGAGATGTGTATTCCAATATTACTTTATTTATATTACAGCTGCAGGTGTCCGTTCTGCGAACTGCAGAGCCTATGGCGATAGGCTGGTGCGGTTGCACCACCAGGCAGGTCAGTAATCCTCTCCCAGTGACTGTAAAGAAATATAAAAGTATGACAGTCAGCAAAAGAGTGCAGTGTAGTCACTAAGTAATAAAATGTGCAAGTAACAGTGTAAGAGTGTTTGCAAGTATCTTGATTACAAAAGTGTGTTGCAGTCTGTAATCCAAACAGAAAAATGAAAATGTCTGAAATAAAGTCTGAAATAAAGATGCCCCACCTGTAATATAATAGTACACAACCTGCAGCAGGCTGAAACGTACAGCTGCAGAAGATGAGCAAATCACACGTGTGAAATATATCCCTGTTGAAATACTGAAACATGACAGAAGTGAGACTGCTGGAAAGGATTGTAATAACTACAGGTAAAACATGTCAATAAAGCCTAGACGTTAGTACCATCCTGAACAGTAAAATGAAAACAAGTGAGAGAGTGTGAGAAAGAGTTATGAATCCACCAATAAAGTAGTAATAACCCCTGAATAAAGTATACTGCAGTCAGTACAGAATGAAATGAATGTGACAAGCAGAACCAAACTGCGAAATGTGTTCAAAGTGTTGCTGCAGCTGGAATGTGTATCCCAAAATCTGGATATGTTGCTCTCAGTCTGCAATATGCAGATAGTATGATTGTCTGAAATACCAAACATCCACAGTTGTCTATAGCTATATAAAGCAAATGTAGCAGGATGATGTAGCTGAACAAAGCCAGATATGAACATGTATGAATAACAATAAAATGTATATTGATGTAGCAGTAACAGTCCTATCACCAACTTGAAGTAGTTATCATATAGGAAACTGTAGTTAGAACAGTAGTGTGTATATATCTGCAGCTATTAGAAATGTACAGCATATGTATTGGTATTCGAAGGTGTTAATAATATTTTCTTCACCCTACCCTATAACCACATATAATCCATTCCACGTGAAATTGGTATGTGCAATCACAATTAACACCCCTGGACATTTGTCCTGTTGGGTCATAAATATTTGCATGTATGTTGATGCATCTGCCCTGTTCATACATCCAAATCTGATGGCCTGTTGCCATCAATCAACCCTGCATGTTGTTGGACTGTGTATTGCTGTTCAAATTATGCATGTGTTATGCTCGCTGTTCAATGGTGTGAATATCTGGGTGTTTGGTTAATGGGAATACTAATGCATGCTGTTACAACTAATTGCGAATGGTATTGTATGTTACTAACCCAAACTGTCATGACATAATGCAAAACATAGGACGACAGGGAAGGCGGGTTCCAGCGGACCCACCTCTCCCACCTCAGCTGGCGAGTGCACCTGGCACTAGTGCCCAGTCTGGACCCTCCTCCGATGGCCCTGTGCCACCTGCAGGTGGAAGCGCTGCAGGGGATGGGGCCCGTCCCCCCTCTGCAAGTGTGGCCGGAGGAGAACCACCACTCACCCTCCGTAGTGTCCAGACTGTGGTGCGTAGGGAGATCCGGGACTCTGTTCTTGGGCCCCTACACCAGATTGAGGCACAGGTGGCACAACTTACAGGCATGCCTGTTGCCCGGCCTACACAGCCCCCAGCACAGCCCTGTCCTGGGCAGTGAAGGAACAGTGGCAACTGCCCATGGGTGGGGATATCAGTTCCACTTTTGCCATCTGTGGGCTCATGGGCTCTGGATATCCAAACATCCATCCCCGTCAATTGTGTAACCCCCCACACGTGTCATACACCGCCCCTGTATGCGTCTTGTTTGCCTTGTCTGTTGACCTACCCAACCTACCTCCCCAGCTATACCGACTTCCTTTACCTGACATACCACTCTCACCTGAAAAAAAAAAAAAAGGGCACTCTGTACCCACAAAAAAATTATGCCCCATACATAGCTGCCCATTCCGCACACATGTCTGCTGGACATGGAAACTATCAATTACAATTGGCTGTACAACAAGTATTATTGCTGTCCTGACACCTCTCTCAGGGGTGGAAGGTTTCAAATGTCACACCAAATTACAAACATATGCACAGCTGTTGCTGATGAAAAAATGGTTAGCTATGGGCCTTACCTACATCCATCCTGCAAAACCCAAGCTTGTTTCCCTTCTGTCTTACCCTCTTTGTGATCCCTTTTTCACCACTTTCCTGTCTCCCCATTTTCATTTCTTTCAAAGAAAATAGCGCGGGTGTGTGCCAGAGTAAGCACTGTTAAGCGGTTGTAAGCGGGTGTGTGCAGAGCTGAACACCAGTGCACATGCGGGAGCTCCACGCAAACCAGCGCTAACCCGGTTACAACTGCTTAAAAGTGCCTTAGTCACTCTGATGACAGGTCCTGTAGTCAGTTCAAAAGCAAAATAAAATCCCACTGTCAGTCCCGAACCCAGGACCTTGGAAACAGTAGCCCGCATGACTTACCACTAAGCCATGACTGTTATACAAAAACATTGTGCTAAAATAAATATATCATGTAATAGTAGGAATGAATGTAAAGGGAATATAGGATGTGTAGTACACAAAGCATGTCATGTATACTTACTGTCAAATCTAGTGGATTTCTATAATAGTAGTGTGTGAACAGAAATAGCCATGCTAGTTGGTAGCTAGTAGGTAATAATGTCAGTTAATGTACATATATAAATGGATGTATATTTACATATATATATATATATATATATATATATATATATATATATATATAGTTGTAGGTGTCAGTGTGCATACACAGTTAGTACAGGAAACAGGAGAGATGAATGGAGAAATGTGAATCTACAACACAGCCTGAATCATGAGAGAGATACTAACCTTTACACTCACAAAACAGTGTCCACAGCATACCAGCATGGTCCCCGCCCTTACAATCTGAAAGGGCAAGGCCTATCTCACATACCCTTTTATAGCACTGTCCTGAAATCACAGTGAGAACTGCAATCAGTACACAACTGGCTGCATGCAATTAGCAAATGCTGGCTTACAATTGGTGCAGAGGCCATCACATGGACTTATGCAGATACCTACAAAAGCATCCTGTACTCCCACTCCACACATGCAATACTTTCATTGCACCATCTGGAGGCAGACAGAAAGAGAGAGAGAGAGAGAGAGAAAGAGAAAGAAAGAAAAAGAAAGAAAAAAGAAAATAAGAACACAAACAAAAACACACGTTACACAAACTAAGTTGAAGCTGTCATCAGTGTCAGTATCAAGCTGGGCTAGCAGCAGCAGGAAGCTATAGTAACGGTAACGCAACCAGCTGTGACAAACACAGGTAATGTAAAGTAAAAAGTTAATAGTCTACATACTGTGAACCCTCCATATGTGTCACTGGTCTGTATTTATAGGTATGTCCATGTGATAAGTTGTGTGCATGTAGTTTCACCCAAAGGGGATGACTATACATTACATGTCATTCAGTGTTAGGCCATGATCCTGGCACCAGTTGTCCGTTTCAATGAGGCCTGTCTGTAGGATGTGTGTGTCAGCTGGTGTAACGACTATGGTGCTTAGTTCGCAGTCATCTGGGAACTTTGTCATCCACAACCCGCACATGTTTGCTTTCACATCTGAGAAGTAAATGCCAAACAAGAGGGGTCCTAGGACAGAGCCCTGTGGGATACCACATGTGACTGGCTTTGAGTCTGACATGGCTCCCGCAATATCGATATTATGGATTCTGTATGTCAACCAGTGTGCAACCCATCATGTGACATATGTAGTAACATTTGTTGCAGATCGTTATATGTAGTAACATGTAATGAGCTTGTCTATGATGCCTGAGTGGAGTACTGTGTTGAAGGCCTTAGGCAAGTCCAGGTAGGCTGTATGGACTGCGTTGACCTCACCAATGGCTGTAGTGACTGTTTTGAAAGGTCAACCAGGTTCAAAAGGCAGGATCAGCCCATCACAAAGGCAAATGGTGGGATCAAGTGTCTGCAGGTACCCAATATCGCTGTATATGCATCCCATAATGAATCATTCCATAGCTTTGCAGACCAGGCTGGTTAAGCTTATGGGGCGGTAGTTCCCAGGGTCAGTAGAGGTGCCTCCTTAGTGGAGTGGGACCATTGTTGCTGTATGCCAGTGTTCAGGTACATATCCCGTAGTACGGCCAAGGTTAAATATCTGTCTTATATGAGGTTGTATCTCCTCTTGGAGTTCACGTAGCACACATCCAGGGATACCATCAGGTCACATTGATACTGTGTGTTCTGCTTTGCTGAGAGCGGCACTCACCTGGACATCTGAGATGATAGGGAGGTTACATTCAGCTGTGATAAGTATTTCTAAGTGTGGGGGAGAAGGAGAGGGGATACGTGCACTGAACCTGTCTGCCAGAATGTTGCCAATATCTGTGTGTTCAGTGAATGTTAAGTAGGTGTGTAGTAACTCAGAGCATATCTGAGGCATTTGGTCCATATGTCTAACATAACTGAAGAAGCCCTTGTGGTTATCTGTAGTGTTCGTGGCCATTTCCCTCTCAGAGTAGGCCGTGGATGTTGTTATGAGAGACCGTAGCTTATTACCAGTGCTGACCACAGATGCCTTCCCTTTATGTGAATCTGCTCTGTCTTGCAGTAGCCTCCTTCTATCGTTATACAATCTGCCTTTGGCTGGGGTCCACCAGACAGGATGCCTAACCTTTGTGCATAGGGTCTGGGTTAGAAATGTGTGTGCATGTTCCATGCATTCTTGTGGATGTCCATGGGAAGCATTCGCAAAGGGGTCAGCAGTGTGGGTTGTGGCTTCCACTGGCCCAGTGGGCTGCATGGATACCATGTCAGTCCTAACAATTGAATATCTGTCTAAACACATATATATCAAAGTAGTCTACTGTGCTGGTGGTGGTGGGATATGTATATCCAGGGCGAGTAATTTGTGTCCAGATCACACTAGTGGATGGCGTTCCACATACAGTACCTTGGTATGAACCCCCAGAGTGAGGTTGTGCATTGGACCTGTCTCAGTGTGCTGACTGATGGGGCTTGCTACTATGTTGTATGGAATGTGGCAGGTATTGTTGCACAGGTGTTGGCTGAGCACTGATATCTGGCCATGTACTTGTGTATCCACAAGAGACACACACGTGCTACATATGAGAGTAGTAGTATATCACTACAGTTGAGTATCATGTATAGTATGTGTGCCATATATTGCTGACATAGTCTGCTGATATCCTGTTTGTGTTCTCTTCCAGGGACATGGCGTGTCAGTGAAATCCTCCCTACTCTGCTGCAAAAGATGAAGAGATACACCAGAGCCTGGTGCGGGATTATGACATACTGTTTTCCCGCACCAGCCAGAATCAGCAGGAGAGGGCTGCACTGTGGCAAGACCTTGTCCATAGGGTAAATGACATTGGCACGCATAATAGGACATATGAGCAGGTACGACATCACTGCAGTGATTTAATCAGAAATGTCCGTCAGTGTGCGTCGGATAATCCACAGGCAACAGGTCGCCACAGGAGGTGGGGTGGCCACACATCCCCCCTCACCAGACTGGAGGGGCTACTCCTAAGTGTTGTGGCTTCAGCCCAGGAACATCAACAGCAACACACCTGCATTATGATGGAGGCTGGATCCACACAGCAACACGACATGGAGCGTGCAGGTAATATGCCATATGTACACTTGACTGTTCTGTACACTGTTAGTTTATGCATGTGTAAGGTGTGTCCGTGGTATGTAGCTGTCAACATAGTATGTAATTGTGCAGGTGTGATATTGCCAATATCAGCAGCTGACATGTGAAAGGCAACTGGTGTACTACTGCACTGTATCATACGCAGTATCAATGGCACAGTTGTGCCCACTGACATTAATCCCCTCATTTCTGCAGGTCCCTCCAGTGTTACAGCAAGGCAGCCCATCCATGCTGGTGAGTGTGTTTTAACAATACCTATAATAGTCCTGATAGTGCTAGTAATAATAGTGTAACTCAGTAGTGCTCTGTGTGTATACTGTGGGGTGTGCATATGTGCATGTGTGCATGTGTGCCTGTGTCCACATGTGCATGTGTGCCTGTGTACACGTGTGCATGTGTGCATGTGTGCCTGTGTGCATGTGTGCATGTGTGCCTGTGTCCACGTGTGCATGTGTGCATGTGTTCATGTGTCCACGTGTCCACGTGTGCACGTGTCCATGTGTGCATGTGTGCATGTGTGCATGTGTTCCTGTGTCCACGTGTGCATGTGTGCCTGTGTGCCTGTGTCCACGTGTGCATGTGTGCCTGTGTGCATGTGTGCATTAGTGCATCATTGGTAACATTGTGTAGACATTGTAAACTGTGTTTCCTGTCTTCCTCCCACAGGTTCTGGTGCTGCTCTGGTGTCCTGCAGCAGGGAACCTGAATCTGGTGCCACAGGTACTGATAATGATGATATCTGTGTAATGGCACAGGAAGGTGTGTCAGGGTCCATCATTGGACAGCCAATTGACAGTACACAGCTGTCAACCCCATCATTGCGCACAGTCATCCTGCCAGTACATCCTATGTCACCATTGCCCCTAGGTGATGGACAGGATACAGTGGGCATTGACCAGGGTAATGTGGTATCTGTGGCACATGCTTCCCCACACAGCAGCCATGGGCAGGGTCCTGCAATGGTACCACACAGACAGTTGCCCATGGGTTCTCGTGGGAGCATCCGTGGGTGTACTGCCTCTGGCAGACATGCCCAAAGAGGTCTGTCAACCTCAGCTATGTTTTGGGCTGTCATGCAGGCACAGTCACATATGGAAAGGTACACCAGACAGGGTCTGAGGGAGCTGAGAGCATGTCACACAGCCATGACTGACAGTATGCGTGACATCGCGGATGCTATCTGTAATTTCACCGATGCCATAGAGAGACGTTGTGGGGACATATTACAGCAGTTCCACAACCACATGTCCATGAGCCAGGGCAATGGTGGATGGTTGCGGTGTCGACGTGGCCGTATGCCAGCAGCAGCAGCAGCTGGCAGTCAGCATGGATGACAACAGGCCCACGGATGCCCCCATAGTGCCAGCAGCAGCCCCAACAATGCTGGGTCTGTGCTGTCATTGGACCGCTCCAGCAGACCACGTGCACGTAGCTCTGGACAGTCCTAACAGGGACCTGTGTCCAGTCAACACACTCCCACTTCTGATGACAGTACCCAGTCTGGCTTAGTACCGGATACGGTCCGTAGCACCCCTGCCAGGCACAGGTACCATGTCCATGCCCACAGACACTGATCTGTATGACCTGCCAGGTGCAGTCTGTGGCTGTCCACAAACTCCAGTATATGGCAGCCATGAGGTGGAACTGTGTGCATGCATACACACATGCAAAATGTTAACACCTAGGGCTACCACATACATGCACACACTGCACCAACAGTGCCCCACCCTGTACTGCTGTCCCTCACCAACACACATACACACACATGTCAATTGATGGTATCAGTGGCAGACTCAGGCATACCTAATTCACACCCTGTGCATATGATGAAACTGTGCCACCTCCTGCAATCTCCAACATCAGTGCAGGAACAGGTAAACACGCTGATGATGCACAGGGTGACTACATAGAAGTGTATTACTAGGATCATGTTGGTAACAGTACAGTGTGCTGATATGACTGTGTGTATATCCCAGCATGCCTGATGCAGTAACTGTATGACTGTCCTGAATTGTTATCTACACCCATAGTAAGTACCATAGTGTAACAGCTGCACATTATTGCATACCGGTGGTAAGGATGTCAACAGATAGCCACATACGTAGGTAACACAGGGGAGAAGCTAATGCAAGTAGTGATACGCAATGATGGACATGTACAGTAATGGTGGCATGTTGCCCACAATGACTATGCAATGTGGATGTTTGTGCATGTTGATATGTGTGCAGTACCAATGTAATACAAGTCACAATTAACTATGACATAATATCAGTTCTACCATGGACATCTGAGCTGTGCATTCCTGGGTATATGTTGATAGTGCCTGCATATTTGCACTGTTACCTACTGTAAGTGTTACCCCCTTCTTTGTTGTACAATGGACTACTTCCAGCCCTGCTTACTGTAGCTTTGTTTGCATGCATGTTTGCTTGGGGTTCCCTGGAACACTGCTTCCACCTGCAATGCAGAGTTACAGAGCTTCTGTGGATTCCTAGTGACATCTACATAGCGTACTATATGTATGTCAATTTTCCACATGACAGAATGTCACTGTCTGTCTTGTTTGCATGTACGTTGCCTGTGACACATTGCACATGACTTACCTGGCATTTACCCACGTGTGTAGTCATATATGCCAGTGCTATGAAATAAGTAGCAGTACACCCACACATACTCACCTTCAGTATGTTGTTCCCCATTGGCCCTATGTGTTGGTAATCACCATGGCAATCACACTACTATGGTAGCATGTGCAAAGGTAACCTGAGAATCACCTCTATGGTCCAGTTGTGGTTTATGTGAGTCATGTAGCAATGTCACAGCTGCCACATGTATGCAGTCAACCCTCTCCCCTGGCCAGGAACGTACAACACATGTGTGAGATGCCACCACATAGCCAATCTGGGGACTGAGCACTCTGAACCCAGTACTGCCATACCCTGTCAGGTGGCATGACATACTACAGTGACTACAATACCAGTCTGACATAGACCCGCACTGACAGCAATCCGAACACACTGGGGCATACTTGGAGACTCAGAATAGCATCCTGCCTGAGCATCACACACCTCCGCAGCTGGCACACAGGCATACATTACATCGGAACAGAGCACATGCCACACATGGCAAACACATCCCGTGTGCCACACACTCACAGCCTGTAGGGCTACACAACACACCTGCTACAGATGTGTCAGGTACCTCTCTTGGCTGCTGCAGTGGGGTCCCACTCAACAGGCTGTACATGGTGAAGGTCACAATGATATGCCCGTGGGGCACTATGGTCCACCACAAAACACATGCATACAGGTCAGTCAGAGGCATGGACACATATGACTCAGTCATTGTCCATGCCACTATGGATGACCTGAGACATACCTCCCTGGCCTACATGATAGGGAACATAGAAGGGATCTCTCAGCATGTGGCATGGGCCAGTATGAGCCTGATCTTGGTTGCCATCATACCCTCACCAGGTATGCTACCACAATATGTAGGAAGGGTGTTTTATGTCTACATTCTGCACAACCTCCAATGTCATTCACAGGGTATCCAATGGCTGTCAACGTGTGCTTACATGCTAGGGAAGCCACAATGATTTGTGAGGGGCAGCTTGCACATGACACCCATGGGCCATTGTATATTGGTGAAGCCCCTTGATACACACATAGTGCCTTTTGCTGCAGGGCACGGATTACATAGCCACCTCCGTGGGTATCACACAGGATAGGACACTAACAGTGATGCTACACAACACCAGCAGTGTACACCGCAAGATGCATGCACTGGACACTATCCTCAGCACGGTGAACTGCAATATCTGTGCAGTACCAGATTTCTGATTCAAGGCTCACAGGTGCAACCCATCATTGCCAGGTTATACCTGTCGTCCCCTACACATGTAACACACATGGACAGGGGGGAGGTATCTCAAGGCACCACAGATACACCCACCTCCAGGTTGTTGGCACAGCACAAAGCATCAGGGCCTATCCATGAGCAGCTAACAGTGTGTTGGACTGCCTTCTGGTTCATAGCCTGGCACACACAACCCTCCCATACACAGGAAACCTACCTGTCCTCCCTAACAACACTAGCAATATGACAGTCTCTAGAAATGTCTTTATATGGCTGGACTGCATCCAGCCAAACATTGTGCGTGAGCATTACTGTAGCAACAACACACTAGCTGAAAGGTTCCCAGCATGTAGTCACTGAATTGCAGTGGAACAAGATGTTACCACTCCCACAACAGGTGGGAACATGCAGCACCTGTTCATCAACTACATGTAGACTATATGGCCCAGACCAGATGTGTATCCCCTGCTGTTGGTATTATACCATATACAACCCACACTGTATATACACATACCGCATGCGGCCCCTGCACAGTAAAACACAGTCATAATGTTATGCATTGCGAATACCATTTATCCACTTGAGGCATGTGTCAGACATGATAACTACTGAAGGTCACAGGTATATATGTGTATGTGTCACACACATACATCATGTGTGCATTGCCATTGCTGGTTTAGGCAATGGCATGCATTTTTATGAACAACAACCCACACATGGTCATATTGTGTGACACAACCACACGTGGCAGTTGTGGGTTTCCAAAACATACCTATCTGTGCTCTGACAGTGGTAATAGACCCAGTAGCGGAGTGCACTATTGGCATTACTGGGCAAGTAGCCCTGTTTGGCTGTACTGATAGTGTGGTGACATCCCCTGTGTTTACTGGGGGAATATGCAGCATCTGGTGTATTGTAGTAGTTGCCAAAAGGATCTGTTCTCCCACACTTGCAATTACACACACTGTACTACCCCCCCCCCACACACACACACACTTGCAGGATTCATACCCCTACCTAACTATGTCACAACACGTGAGAGAGACGCATTAGCGAACCGCACAATTCGGATTACTAGGATGTTCCTCTTCTCCGGCTGTACTTATAGGGTGCTGACATCATCAGTGTTTGGAAAGGGTAATGTGCATCATGTAGTGTGTTCACCTGATTGCCAAAAAGCACGTCTTTCATACAGAAATGCACACACACAAACTCCCCTCATCCAAACACACACACTTGCAGGTTTTAAACCCCTACCTAACTATGTTATGACACTTGAGAGAAACGCATTAGCAGAGTGCGCTATTCAGATTATTGGGAGGTTTCCCTTCACCAGCTGTACTTATAGGGTGCTGACATCATCAGTGTTTGGAAAGGGTAATGTGCATCATGTAGTGTATTTTCCTGATTGACAAAAAGCACATGTTTTTCATACAGAAATGCACACACACAAACTCCCCTCACCCAAACACACACTCTTCCCATTTGCAGGTTTCAAACCCCTACCTAACTATGTTATGACACTTGAAAGAGACGCATTAGCAGAGTGTGCTATTCGAATTAGTAGGAGGTTTCTCTTCTCCAGCTGTACTTATAGGGTGCTGACATCATCAGTGCTTAGAAAGGGGAATGTGCATCCTGTAGAGTGTTTTCCCAGTTGCCAAAAGGGACATTTCCCTCATACAGACGTGCACACACACTAACCCCCCTCCACACACACTGGGCAGTTGCAGGATTCAAATCCCTACCTAACTCTGTTATGACACTCATGACAGACACATTAGCAGAGCGCGCTATTTGCATTACTGGGAGAGTTCCCTTCTCCTGCTGTACTTATAGGGTGCTGACATCATCAGTGCTTAGAAAGGGGAATGTGCATCCTGTAGAGTGTTTTCCCAGTTGCCAAAAGGGACACTTCCCTCACACAGACTTGCACACACAACAACCCATCTCACCCACACACACACACACACACACACACACACACACTGAGCATTTGCATGGTTCAAACTCCTACCTAACTATATTATGGCACTTGAGGGAGACGCATTAGCTGAGCGCACTATCCGAATTACTGGGCATCTGTTCTGCACCCGCAGTATTTATAGGGTGCTGACATCTTTATTTCTACAGAGGTATGTACATCTAGTACTACCTGTCAGGTGGGGGATAGCATATATATGTATTTGCAGCCACCTACTTCAGGGTCAGATATGCACATCGCACTGGCAGGTTATGTTCTATACCATGCTTCGTGACCACAGGACCTGTAACACACAACACAACCAGTCAAGAACACCACTCCCACATCCAGGACACACACTTTGCTTCCCTGGGAACAGTGCCAGGATATGCAGGTGTTCACATACACCATTCTAGTTGTTAACATCAGGTACAGGCATATTGTGTGTGGGAACTACTCAGGCCTCTACAACATTACCCTACAGCCACTACAATTTGTGGGTCCATGTGCTATGGCAGAACCACTCACCACAGCCACATGGGGGAATACATATTGCACCTGCCCATCTGCAACATGGGTACTCACTGTTCCACACCAGAGCTAGACCACCATTGTTGATATCTGACCATACCCACCATTCCCTGGACATCCATATCCCATCCCCACCCCCAGGCAAGGTTGTCACTGCAAACAAACTGTATTTAGCACAAGCAGACTCTACACTTGTGAAGACTGGGGTGGATGACTTCAAAGGACCCATGCTGGGGGACTATATTGGCCACTCTGCATAATCCTTGACAATTGCATTCTATGAGCATGTGTAAGGTTTGCATTGATCATGCTATCCCACATATACCCATGACTGCTCCACAACAGGACACCTGTCAGGTGTACACCAGCCATATATGAGCCATCCAACAGACAGAGTGAGCTAATACATTGCAGAGCTGAAGCCCACATAGGGAGGACATCTCTGAACAGTACCGGCATGACACTTCAATCCCACATAATCATCACAACACATTGTTGACAGTGGAATTGTCCAGACAATGCAGATAGGGCTCCCCTCAGTCTGTTATTGACACCCACTTACTGTTAGAGGTCCTCAGCAACCCTCTTCCAGCACACACTAACAACATGGATGTGGCTTAGCACATTCAAACCCTGGGATCTCCACTGTGTCCCTGCTTGACAGAGGCACAGCACACTAATCTCACACATTGCCTTATGTGACCTACTTTACAGTGGTACAGTAGCCTACTGTACTGGGGATGCAGATGCCAAGCACACTCTGGCTAAGCTGTCATTCCCTAGGGCAAACAGCCTAGTATTGACCTCTACACCCATATATTTAATTGTCAGATGCACAATATTTGTTGCTGTTAGACTGTTTGCAGGTCTTTATTGCCATAGCATTCCCTGTTCCTATGAACAACTTGTGTATCTGTGGAAGATGTTTGAATATGAGGGCGATCCACTATATCACTTATGTCTCTGTAGTCATTTACTGTGTGCACTGGGCAGATTGCTGTGTTGTGGTTGGTTCCTGGAATGACACGTGCAAATACCAGATATGTGTGGCCAACTGCTAAACGGAGATATGGCCTAAGTGTGTGAGCATGCCCAGTTCAGCCTTCCCATGGCATGTTGTCTGACATATGCCTCATTTATCAAAGTGTGCGAGCATGCCCAGTGTGAGATTTCCATATGTTGAACTCTGCAGTCCACCACATATTTGGGTGAGTGTGAACTTTAACAATATCTCACATTTATGGTTGTGTGTTGGGTGTCATGTTGTGTACTTACTGGCCAACTGTTTCATGTCTGACAACAACAGGGATTATACTGTGCCTGCAGGGATTGCATGGGATACTTTGCATACAGTTGTCAACATCCTTTCTTAACGACCTACCAATGTAGTACCGTATAGTGTACAGGTTCAGTATTTTCACTGTGGTAGACAGTATCCTGGGTTTTAGTCCTATCGCTGCTTGACATCTTCATAGTGAGCACAACAGACTGTGTAGGGGCCAGTTGTGCACATATGACCATGTTGCATTATGTTCAGATATGGACTACCTACACCAGGCTTGTCCAACATTGGTAGTGTATTCCACAACATAGGTGGACATTGGCAAACACTAGCGATGTGCCATAGGCCATTTCTGATGCTAGTCAGAGAGTGTGTTTGTCCTTCGACACACATTGTAACTGGAGTTTGCCATGACATATGTCATGGTTAGTATACTGTGCCTCCGTCTACCTGTGACATAACAGTGATACCCAAGGTAAACCTACCATCTCCCATCCACTCATCAAGATTCCTCTTGAGGGGTGTCGATGGGTGACTCTCTGGCTAACTTGTACTGGGAGTTTACTCAAGAGTGGGGGTGGCTTCTGTGTTATGGATCATTCAGTACAGCTTGGCCTATGTATGTCAGTGCTGGGGTTCAGGTCTCTCATGTGCATAGCTCACTGCCATTCAGATTGTACAAGGTGCAGCATGTTCATTGATTCCAGCTTGGACATGGCTTCATACATCAGGCACAGCTTGCCTCTGGGTGGGCAGTATGGCAGTGTGTGAAGCTGCAGTTTGTTTAATCAGGCAACACATGGCATCTGTTCATGCTCTTTGCTACTCCTGGTGAGGTACTGTTGTGGACTTTACAGTTGATGGAGGTGTCTGCTGAGGTACATCCCACAGGGGCTATTGTAGTCAATTGTGACGCTGATGAAGGATGACTGCAGAGCCACAGTGACCTCCCCTTATCTAGATCTGACAACCTTCATGATTGGGTGGGTATATGGTATGTTTCTGTGAACACTACAGCCACATGTTTGTCCAATGCAGGATATCTATCACCTTGTGTCCCCAGGTCTCTCATTACATGTTAGGTACATAATGGGTTAACACCTGTGTGGTAATTGGTGGGAAATTACTGTATATCCACGGTGGTTGTCTATACACATTTATTTATTTATTTATTTATTTGCAGTTGGTTTACCAGGATAGTCCATTGGGCCAAAAGAACCCGTTTTCAATGGAGTCCTGGGGAGAAAAGCTCCAGCACATAAAAACTGAGTTACATACACAAGATAGCTAACTATTATTAAATTATACAAGTAGTGGGTAAAACATTTAGTTCAAAAGTCAAGAAGTATTCAAAAATACAATAAATGAATATTAATGTGATCTACGTGAGCTGAGACAATAAGGTGATAACATAGCAGAGTTGTGTTGGAGAAGGAGCACAACATTACATTACAGTGTAATTATTCAGAAGGAAACAAGCTTTGTTAGGTAAAGTTGAGCCTCAATGCATACAGGAGGTAGGATGACATATATTTATGAGGGGTGGGAGCAAGAACAATCCCATTGGGACCTAAGATGTGAATGAAGAGATTTTTTGAATAGGTAGTGATGGTGGGAGTGAGTTCCAGAGACGGGAAAGGTTAGAGGATAATAAGTGTTTACCTGGGGGGTGAGATGGTTTATGGACTTCTAGTAGGTTTTGATTGTTGGACCTTAAGACTCTATTTGGAAGGTGCATTTTGAAGGCAGAAGACAGAGAGGGACAAAGAGAGGGGTTGAAAATGAGCTTATGAGCTAAAGTCAGCTGTATATAGTTAAGATGATTAGGTAGTTCGAGCCAATTTAGTTTTTGGAGAGAGGAACAGTGGTGGGTGGAGGACCTATGGCTATTAGCGAATTTGGCAATTTTGTTATAACAGGAGGAAAGCTGGCTTTTAGAGAGGACTGAAGATTAGTCAGTAATGGAGCACCGTAGAGAAGAGAGGGAATGAGAAAGGAGGAAGCGAGAGTGGTTTTGGAGGAACTAGTAAGATACTGATTTTGACGGTAGAGCATACCTAGTTTTGATGAGTTTTCTTAATATTTAGTTGTAGATGGGAGTTGAATTTAAGTTGATTGTCAATTAGAACACCTAGTAGCTTGGTTTCAGATACCAGTTCCAAGGGTGAGTTGTTTTGGCTGGTAATTGAGAAAGAGTTTGTGTCAAAAGAAGTAGATTTGGAGGGTAAATACCATTAGTTTTGTTTTGGAGGTGTTGAGTGCCAAGTGATTTATTTTCATCCAATGCTCAGTAATTGAGAAAGCTTCCTGAGTCAGTTTTGGAGAAGAGAGGGGAGGTGGCAGAGCAGATAATTGTAGAATCGTCTGCATATTGGATGATGTTTGCAAGTGGGATGGATTTGTGGAAGTCATTTATAAATATATTAAAGAGGATAGGACCAAGAATAGATCCTTGGGGAACTCCAGTGGGGGTAGTAAGGAAAGAGGAAGTGGCCTTTTTCCATATTACGCTTGGTGTCTGTTTGATAAATAACTGGAGAACCAATTTATGGAGGTGGGAGAGAGGTTAAGTTCTGATAGTTTGGATAGGAGCAGGCTATGTGAAATAGTATCGAAGGCCTTGGAGAGGTCTAGTAGTAAGGTGGAAACAATGTGGCCGGAGTCGCGTGCTCTATTAACCGTCTCAAGAAAGGACAGGTGGGCTGTCATGGTGCTATGATTTGGCCTGAATCCGTGTTGTGTAGGGGTTAAAAGGTTGTTATCTATGAGGTGTGGTAGGAGTTGAAGCTGGATACACTTTTCCAGGATTTTAGATATAGGGGAGAGGATAGCAATAGGGCGGAAGTTATTGATATTGCAAGTGTTGCCTCCTTTATGGAGGGGGATGATGAAGGCTTTCTTCCATAGTAGAGGTACTGTACATTCATGGATGGAGCGGTTGATTAGAATGCTGATGGGATAGGCAATTGCTTCCGCGGCTATACTTAGGAAATAAGAGGGAATGTTGTCTGGAGCGTTGGTGCATGGCTTTAGTTTCTGAAGGAGTTTCTTTATGGTGGAAGTGGGGATAGGTTTAAATGAGAATAGAGAAACGTTGGGAGAGAGAGAACTTGAGGAAGATATGGGTGAAGAGGGGGTTAGAGTAGTGGAAGAGGTGGAAGATAGACAGTGAGAAGATGAGAATGTGGTGGAAGTGGTGATGATGGGAGGGTTATTTGCAGGAGAGATTAGGGGTGTATTAGGTGAAGAGGAGGGGTGTGTGAAGGAGGATGTAAGTTTGCTAATAGAATCGATGAAAAATGAGTTGAACTGTGTAGCTAGATCTAGGTCTGGGCTATTTGGGTCTGGAGTTGGGGTGTGTGGTTTGCTGGGGTTTAGGAGGGCGGAGATCCCCTTCCAGAATTTTTGTGGGTTAGTTTTATTGTTGTTTTGGAGTGTAAAGAAGTATTTTTGTCTGTCGGAGATTATGAGCTTTTTTACTTTATTTCGAAGGGTTTTGTAAGCAATATGTTGTTCTGGGGTCTTATTTCTCAGATAGAGTCTCCAGGCTTTGTTTCTAAGGTGCATGGTAGATAGTGTGGTTTTGGTTAACCAGGGGGCAGAGTTTGTTTTTATTCTTTTTGTTCTTATAGGGGCTTGGTAATCAAGTATTTCTAAGAAGGTAAGGTTAAAGTGAGCAACTGCGTCTTCTAAAGGTAGTGTCTTTAGAATGTTCCAATTTACTGCTTTTAGAGAATATATGAAGGTTGATGGGTTAAAATTTTGTCATTGCGGGTAGTGATGATATTATGGGTGCGTAAGAGATGCAAGGGAGGCAGTGAAAATTGGCAAGTGATCACTAAGAGGGTCGGGAAGAGTACCACTGTCAGAGAAATAGTGGGGATGTGACACTAGAATCCAGTCAAGGATGGTGCCACAAGAGGGGTTTGGTGATGGGTGTGTAATAGTATTGATTAGTTGGGAAAACTTAAATAGGTTGATATTAAGAGGGTTGTTTGAAGACTGGATGGAGGCCCAGTTGATATTTACGCCCCTAAGATTATGGTTTCATTGCTGATATTGTTAGAGAGCCATGAGAGGATGTTTTCAAGTGTGGAAATATTATCCCTGGGGGAATATAAAGGGATGCTAGACAGATGTATTTGTGCTTGTTGACTTGTAGGAGAGTGAGGAGTACTTCAGCATTATTAAATTTAGGAGTAGGTTTATCATAGGGGTAACTAGCAAGGAAGAAGAATATAGGAGAGCAACTCCCACCTTTTTTCTGGGTCCTGTCTTTTCGAATGATTGAGTAGCTAGGTGGAGTAATTTCAGAATCTTTTATAGATGGTTTTAACCATGTTTCTGAAATAGATAGTATGTCAGGTTTGTTATACATGAGCCATGCATGGAGGGTAGGGACTTTGTTGACAATACTTTGTGAGTTTAGAGAAGTAAAATATATTGGCCTGTGTGAGGAGGAAGAGGTGGAGGGGCCAGGGTTGGGATGGATGTCACCAGATAAAAGGCTGGTGATGAGATGAAAGATTGGGTTAAAAAGGTGATTGAGTAGAGTAAAGAAATTATTAGGATCTGTACTGATGATCAGAGGGTCATTAGGTACTATAGGGATAGGGTTCCTTAGAGAGGGGAAAACTTTGAATGAGAAGGTTAGAAGTTGTGTTATTGGGTATAGGTGGGGAGAAATAGGAGAGTGAAAGGGTGAGAGAGGGGAGTTTAGGTGGTAGGTTGTATGATAAAGTTGTGAATGGAAAGAAGTAGGAGGTTGGGTAAGGTAATAAAGATATGATAGTTTAATAGATAGTAATAGTAAAATAGAGATGGATGGGGGATTTAAAGGCATGACTGTAAGTTACTTGGTGTTAAGTGTTATGGTTGTGTTATCTATGTTGTATGTTTATTGTGTAGTGGATAAAGAGAGTATTACAGTGTCGAGTGGAGTAAAAGCAGTAGGAGTACTGCTAGGGTGAGAGTTAGAAATGAAGTGTAATATTATAGGTTAGCTGTAGGTGTGGTTACAATTGGATGATAGGCTGATAGGGGGTGTGTTTAGGGGGTTGTGTGTGATTGGTGTAGGGAGGAAGTGGGAGTGGTAACAAGAGGGATATAGCTAGAGGTACTAGGGCGGTGGGATTTGGGGGCAGGGTAGGGAGCGGAGTGAGCCCGAACGGAGCGGGAAGACACCAGGAGAGGATCGAGAGCCAATCAGTCAGTGGAGCATAGGTTTCAGAGGTGAGTAAGTTGTAACAGGGTAAGAAGAGAACAATATTTAATAGGCAAAGTGGGCAAGAGAATGGATGAGAGAGTGGGGAGTGCAAGTGAAAGCAGAGGAAGCAAGAGAAGAGTGGAGAAAAGTAATGGCAATGAGGAGGGGATGCCTTCTAGTAGGCAGTACAGAATTATACAAGGCCCACTGTGAAGAACTTGGGATTGAAAGGGAAGGAATAAAGGAAGAGCTGGAAACCCAGATAAAGATGGGAGAGAGAATAGAGAGGGAGAGTAAGAAGGGGTTAGGCTGCTGACTATCCTGGAAGGGAGATAGCTTTACAAAACTAACAAGCAGGAGTTAAATGGTGTAGAAGCCCTAGTAACAGCAAATGCACATACTTTCTCAGTGTCCGCTGGGAGATTCAGTTCCAATCTCAGAAGGGGCTTGAGGCAGCAGAGCAGTATGTTCCCTGCACAAAAGTGTGGGTAGAGTAGGTAGCTGGAGTTGAGAAAAATGTATTCACCCAGGCGGGTCCCAAGGGAACAATACAGGGCAACAGCTAGAGGTAGAAGGTAGAGAATGAGTAGAGTTAGTAACAAAATAATAGTAACACCTTATTGCCTAACAAGTAGGAGCAGGTAAAATAATGAGACATAAATACAAACCAGCCAGTGAGGCAAACAATAGTACAGTATCCTGGTAATATAAACTCTATCAATATAGGTAAAACACATATGAACACAGCAGGCCTACATGGCAGATGAGTGACCAACTTTCTCAATCACAAAACAGTAGAAGTTAAATACACCCATATAAAATAAAACAAAGCCGCCAGGAGATATTCAGATCAATTTAGGAGACACAAAAATATTCAGGATTAACAGTGAAAGCTATATACATCCATGTAAGAGAGAGCAATGTCGCCAGAAGATAGTGAAAACACTGGAGACACCAAAATTACTCAATAGCTCTTATAGCTCTTAACAACAAGACTATGCAAGCAGTATTAAGAACAAGTATTCCCACAGTAAGCAAGGTATATCGTAAAACCTAGAGCGGGTGTTGCAGCGACCAGCCAGGTGTTTGTGAGGGTAACACAGACACGTGGAGTCGGCGTTATACACCAGCACTGGTTGGTTGTTAAATTCAGGTACAGGCGTTTTCATTGAGTAGCCTCGAACAACATTTTTATGCACAAAACAGTTTCAGAGGATAGCCTCAGCAGACCCACTTAAATTACTTAGCCAGAATGGACAAAATCCTATGTGAAAACTTCTAATCACCTTGGATTAAACTGCTAAATATGAGCAGCCATGAGGGTTCAGAATAGTTAGCTGAGCCGTAGAGTCAGAGAACGGTCCAATCAGAGAATGTGCAGGGCAAATATCACACTACATACAGTAGCGACAACAGGGGAACAGGAGTAACCTGAACAAAATCCAGAAAGTTTTGCGATAAGTCAAAACTAAGATACTAGTGCTCCACTAATACACAAACAGTGTTATTAGAGCAGGGGTGTGCAATGTATTGCCGCTATATTCAAGAGCGACTACAGAGGTTCATGAGCATTATAGTCAGGCTAAAGTAAGGTAAACGAAGACTGAGTACCTTATTCTACGTTCCAGTAGGGCAACAACCTTCCTTCATGAAGAGGCTTACTGAACAGTGAAACTACGTTCGGAGCTTACAGCTAAACAACTCGGAACCTGTAGTCTGAGCAGTAGTACCTTTCGGTACGTTATTACAGCAATAGTCTGACGTTATACACTTTAAATGATAGTACGGAACAAGTAGTCTAAACAGTAGTACCGCACGGTACTTATTTAGCAGCAATAGTCTAAGCTATTCACTTTAAACAGTAGTCATGATAAAGTATACACTAAAGCAAAACGACAGTATATAAAAGAGATTTCTGGTCTTAAACAGTGAGGGAAAAGCCCTGGTGTAGGTAAGTTACATTGAATGTGGAATAACTCACAGTAGGAGCGCACTCCCAGTCAGGAACTTGCAGCAGCCGTAACGAGTGGAGTTCGAAAATGGCGCCCTAAGGGGAGGGGGAATATTTATCACTTCCAGGTGGAAGTAGAGGGAGGGAGGAGGTACAGGGAATACTAGCTAGCTGGAGCAGACCGGAAAGTCTGTAACTATGCAATGTGGGAGGGAAGGAGCGCCCGACAAGTCGAGCAGTCTAGGGGAAGGGGGAGGGAAGGAGAAATGCAATAGTAGAGAGTGAAAGATGTAGGATAGGGATAGTGTGAATAGTATATCACGCTAGATAGAAGGGGATAAACATTAAGAGAGGGAGATGAGAAGTAAGTAATATAGTGTAGTAGGAGAAGAGAAGACAGAGCCACAATATGGACGAGGCACAGTAGGAGACTTAGTAATATAGTGTAGTAGGAGGCTATGGCACCAGTTGTCTGTTTCTATGTGGCCCTTTTGTGGGTTGCTTGTGTCAGCTGGGGGTCAGATATGGTGGGCTGTTTGTACTCCTCTGCATACATGTTCAGTCACAGTCCTTCCATGTTGGCCTGTACCTATGGGACATATATACGGAACGGGGGAGGTCCCAGGACCAAGCCTTGTGGGATGCCACTTATACCTGGTTTGTAGTCTGACATGGATGCAGCATGTCTGACCATGTCAGTTCTGTCCTTGGCCTGGTTTGCAACCCCTCTACTGACATAGGGGTTTATATTTAAGCTGGTGAACATATCCATACTGAACACGTAGGGTATTGTCTGGAAGCATTTGCACGGTCCAGCTAAGCTGTGTGGACCACATTGCCCTCATCGATGACCTTAATGACTGTTTCAAATGGGCCAAACATGTTTAGGGGCAGGATCTGCACTTACGACAGCCACCCTGGGTAGGGTCCGGTGTCAGTAGGTCCCCGATAGCTTTATGTCTGCGGTACATGCTGATCCTTTCCATAGCTGTGCAGACCAAGCTTGTCAGGATCCTGGGGTGGTAGTTTGCAGTATCCATTCAGGCAACACCTTTGTTGTGAAGGACCACTGTTGGTGTACACTGCTCTTTGGGTACATATCCTGTGGTAAGGCTGACATTGAACAGTAGTGTGATTTGGCATTCTATTCTTCTTAGAGTCCATGTTGGCCTCAGCCCAGGACACCATCTCATACCATTGCTGCTGTGTGTTTTGCTTTGTAGATGATGGCTGTTACCTCAGCATCTGCAATGTCAGGAGGCCAGCAGTCTGTTGGGATAGATATTTTGCATTCTGGGGGGGGGGGGGGTTTGCACTGCACCTGTCAGGTTGTATGTTGGCAATATGTGTGTGTGTTTGGTATGTTGTTTGTAATATCTGTGTGATTCGGAGCATATCTGTGAATTCCCAACATGGTTCCTACCATCAGTTGAGTAAGCCTTGTGAATATCCTTAGTGTCCTCTACAATTTGTATCTTCATAAGTTCATAGGTTCATACTAGGCTATCCACCCTAGGGCATTAGTAAGCCTAGCCAGAGTGTGTGTGTCTTTCGCTGCCCCTTGCTATGTGAATATTATGGCCATTTATGATTTACTTTACTGTGCCTCTGTCTGGACGTGACACAGTGAAGACCGCCAGTGTACATCTACGATCATCCATCCACTTGGCAATATTCCTGTTGAGGGGTGTCAGTGAGGGGCTCTGCCTAACATGGAGTGGGATCCTTTTCCAGGGTGTAGGGAGCCTCTGGGTTATGTATCTGTCCCTCCAGCACATCTTATTTCATTATGTGTTGAGGTTGAGATCTGTCACTCTCACAGCTCCAATGGCTTTGATTTCCTGGGGTGGAACATGTCCATTACTCCTGTGTTGGACATGGCCTTGTACAACAGACATACAATGCCTCTGTGTAGGCAGTCTGTGACTGCATTCAGCTGGGGTGTCTACAGCCAGGCAGCATATGACATATATTTGACACCCTTTATCCTCTTGGTGAGGTATTTTTGAGGTCTTCCTAACCGCTGCAGGTGTCAGGTAAGGTACATCCCATATGAGTCATTGTACTAGATTATGGGTCTAATAAGAGAACAGTACAGGGGCACAGTGACCTCTGTTGATGTAGATGTGAATCCTTTCATGATACGGTGTCCAATATAGACAGTCTTCCTAGCCACATTGGCATTGTGAATGTCACATGACAGGTTACTGTCGACTTGTGTCCCTAGGTCCCTGATTACTCCTTGCATACATAATGGTTTACCGCCTATGTGGTACTTTGTGAGTACCTTGTTTGGTATTTGGTGGGACATTCATACTGTCCAGTGTCTTCAGGATGTCTGGGTGGGGTTCCTGTGTGTGAGAGTGTGGTCTGTTGCATGCTACAGACTGTACAGCAGTTTTGACTACAGTTAGGTGCACATGGGTGGTCTCCGCTGCTTCGTGCATTGTCAGTTACCTGGCTGTATGGGTGTCTGTGCTGCATATGGATACTCCCTCTCCTTTGATGTTTTGGTCCAGGTGTTGGGGCCATAATGCATGATATGAGGTATAACCTGGTAGTGCTGGTGTGCTGTCAGTAGGCTTGCAGCAGGTTTCTGCCACTGCACAGACATCGATGTTCTCCATACTGGGAAGTGCCTCAGCAGCATGCATATTGCAGTTTACACATCTGGCATTGGTCAGCATTACCCTTATGTTTCTTACCACTTATGTTTTCTAGGGTGGTGGGTTAGTATTTTCGGTCTTGCCTACGTAGGGCTCTATGGATGTGGCAAAGGCCTTATCCAGTATCCAGACGCCCAGGGTAACAGGTGCAAGCCATCCCTGGAACAGCAGCATGGCTTGTCATGCATGACATCTCAAGCAGACAGACATTAGATTCTCTTGGACTGACAGCTGTAATTGTGCCACCTGTTAAAGCTGATCATTCTGTGTTTGTACTGTGGCATCATTCTTGGTGAGGGTTGGATGCTGCAAACGGCCAGTGTCATACCAGCCTGGAGTACAGACTTAGAGAGCTCATTCATGTCTCTTTTCATGTAGTCCAGGGAGGTACATCTTGGGTCATTCACACTAGCATGGACAATGAGTGCATCATATCTCTGCTTGCTTTGGGGTGACCTGTGTACTTGTGTTATGTGGCGTATTATAGCAGCCTATAGGCAGCTTACTGTACCCTTTCCCTCGTTCAGTCTGGTGAGTGGGACAGCAGTGTGTCTGCCTATACAGACACCTATTACAACTGTATCAGGCATGTTGTTGTTTGGCACACCAGCTTTGTGTACTATGTGTTGCATGTGCTATGTTTGGAGGTTGTGGTTGCTTGGGGTCTGCTTTGGAGGCCTCTGTTGGTGTGGTATGTTTGTAATTAGGGCCTCTGGGAATGTTCTTCTGTGTTTATGTGTTTGGTTTACAGTTGTGGTAGGTCTATGTGGGACTGGGTTTGTGGTGTATGAGGTTACCTTCTCCTCCTGACTAGTTTTGACAGTACTGAGTTGGGGGAGCTCAGCCTCCGGTTTGGATAAATGGTTGCATCTCTCACATATATTTGTATTTATTGGGGGGAGTTGAGGGTTGTCTGTGTACTTGGGGCAGGTGTAACATCGCCTCAGGATTCACAGATTCTACTTGTTGTAGCTGGCCTTAGTGGATTGTATGTGTGGACATATTTTTTTGCCATACTACTGATCAGTGATTACTTCCCTTTTTATGTTTGCTCTATCATGTAATAGCTTCCTCATTCTCTTGCATGGTTTGGTAATGGCTGGAGTCCAGCATGCCAGATGCCTGCGTGTATGGCATTGTGTCTTGTTGTTATTTGTGATTGCAAAATCCAAGCATTCCTGGCTGTGTTCATGGAATGCCTGTATAACAGGTTCTGTGGTGTGTCCCATATTCTGCACCTGCACAGGGCCTTTAGTGGATTCCACATCAGTTTGGAGGGGTGCAACTTATGCTTTGCACATGTTTTTCACTGTGGTTTTCTGGCCAGGGACTGTTGTCAGGATGTGTATATCTGGTGTGATTACTCTATGGTCTGGTCTTACCAGTAAGAGATACACTTCTCTTCTTGCCATCCAGTACGCATGTTGCTGATTATCACATTCAATATGCTTACCCCTCTTGTGGGAGTGGTACGTTGTTCCTGGGCATTTTGGTTTATGGATTCTAGGAACTTTTCTCCTACTGTGTTGGTGCTAGTATAATGCTCCTAGTGTATGTCTGGGTATTTTCAGTCAACCAATATAATGTGGTTTGGGGGGCTTGATATATTCATGTACTCCAACATAGGCCAGGTGCAGTTCCTGGTGTTAGGACAGTAGTCTGCAGCAGGCTATATACTGGGAGGTGGTTTTAGCCACTGGTACTTGACCATGGCTAATCCATGCTGCTTCTTGTTGTGGTACCAACATGGGGGTGTGGTTATCCTTGACAATTATTCCTAGTCACCCTCCTTTTGTAGCTTGTTCCATGTTTTGAGGCTGTACAGCACAGTATGAGGTGTAACCTGGTAGTGTTAGGGTGCTGATGTGAAGCCTTGACCCAGTTTTCTACTAGAGGACAGATATCAACATTCTCCATACTGTGTACGTTTACACTGCATGCATCTTGCTGTTTAGACTTCTGGCATTGGGTAGCATTACATCTAGGTTCCTATCCCTTGTGGTACCTATGAACGTGGGTTTGTGTTTTGAGACTTACCTATTCAGGGCACACTGCGGGTACTGACAGCCTTTGCCAGTATCCATGGGGCCTGGACTGATAGGTGCACGCCACCCCTAGCAGGTGGTGCATCATGTCATGCTCAGCATGTCTTCCCTGGCTGAAACACATTGGCTCCCCTTTGACTAACTGCATTACTTCAGCCAATTATTGCAACTGATCATCCCATCGTCTTTTTGTGGCTTCATGCTTGGTGAGGGTGGATGTTAGTCAGGGTCCTCAAGTGTGCATATAGTTCATGGTGTTACATTACTTAACACATGGCATTCATGGCTCAGGTGGTGCTGCAGGGCTGCCTCTGTCGGATGCACATATTACACTCCCTGTACATGTTTGTGAGCAGGTCATGTCATTTTAGGCATCCTTGTTATTATTTGAATGAGTCAGAGAGGGGTATCATTCCCAGGGTTCCTACTGAGCCAGTGTATGTGCTATGCATTGCCTCTTTGCCAAGGCCAGGGCATACTGGGCATGCCTCCTTCTGCCTACTGGGGCAGGCTCAGGTTGTTCCTCCTCTGAGTCAAGCTCTGCCTGTGATGGCCTTGGCAATGGTGGGGGGCTGTTTGGCCCAGCCCTATACTGGTCCTGCTGCAGCTGTTTTCGCAAGATCATATTATGTAGCATAGCACATATCATGACAATTTGGGTACATGTAGTTGGTGAGTACTGCAAGGCTCCACTAGATGTGTCCAGACACCAGAACCATAACTTGAGCAGCCCAAACACACGCTCTATTACATTACGTGTTTGTGCGTGTGCCTCATTATGGCATTCCTGTTCAGGTGTGTGTGCGTTTCTGATGGGTGTCATCAGCCACGGCTCCAGTGCATAACCTGCATCCCCCACTAGGTGTCCGTGTGGGATGTCCCCAATGGCAAATGTCTGGTACAGCTGCATCAAATGCCAGATGTGGGAATCATGGTAGCTCCCAGGGTAGCCAGCACACACATTCATTATTATGCCCTGGGCATCACACACAACCTGGCAGTTGATGGAGGGGAAGCCCTTGCGGTTAATGTAGGCCCTACCCCGCTCACCGGCTGGTGCTTTGATGTGTATGTGCGTGCAGTCTATTGCACCCACTACCTCAGGGTATTCCACTATTTGCTGGAAGAGACGCATATTGCTGGCCAATACCTCACGGGCATTGTGGAAATATACATGATCACCGATATGTGCTGACATGGCATCCAGGAACTGGTGCAGTACCCTGGAGGCTGATGCCTGTGATATCCCCATCATATCACCAGTTGGTCTCTGGAAGGTACATGTTGCTAGTATTCGTAGGCCAACACATACTTTGGTTTCCACTGGTATGGGTTCCCCTCTGTTGGTTCTGTGTGTGAGGCGTGGCCTGCACAGCTCGACAATTTGCTGCAGGAGGTCTCTGTCCACTCTATAGCGCTCTACTATCTCCAGCTCATGTAACCCGTGGTAGGTGACCCTGGGCTTGTACACTCTTCTCCGTCTCCTCACTGTGGGTTGTCTGGCACCATCTGCATTGTCACCACCCTCAGCAAGTCACCTATGTCTCATTATGACAGCTATGGCAGCCCCTAGCATTTCTGCTCTGAGTTCAGCTTTTTCAGTTTTCACTTCAAATAGCTTACTCCTGTCTTGCAGTGTCTCTTGAGAGAAACATCCTGCACTGCTGTTTGCAGAGTTTTAAGTGCTGGGCTACTATTCTGCCTGTGTAATTGCCTGCTTTTAATTGTTTTCACCTGCTAGCTCCAGCAGTATTCCCTGCTAGCTTCCTACTAATTCTGTTGCTTCCTTTTTCCTTTCTGTTTCTTCAGGGGGGGAGCAGCGTGCATACCAGCAGAAACACGCTCACAGTGGCTTACACGTGTGCACACATGCTTACATGGTTCAGGTTCTGCCTATTCGGGTTATAACGCGTGCACACCAGTGCAAACAGTGTTACAAATCTACCAACATGCTCCCACATGCTCTGTCTGCCTTACACGCATGCACACTGCCCTACTCGCGCTTCATGGCACGCACACGTGCTCATGCACACCCAGCATGAAACTTTGGTGTAAGTAACAGTGTACACCTTCCATTTCTTGACTTTCCCATGCATATCTTGTGACACTCCTCTTTCCATGATCTGTGACTGTCATCTGTCATGTAACACTGACCTCCAATGAACTGCATTTCTTTCTACCATTCCCCCCTGTGATGTCACCTATCTCCTACTCTATTCCTCCCCCTTATGTATCTCTTACACTATTCAGAATGTGCTCATTTGCTATGTGACTGTGGGATTCAGTATCCTAACCCTCATTTACATCAGATTACCTACTAATGCTTAGTTACATGTCTTAGACTCAGCCTCCCCCCTTAGCAACCACTACACGGTGGCCATGTTGTTTTTGGTCTGCTGGTCCCTGCATTGTCATTCCATGTATTGCATAAAACCCACATTTGTGGGTTTATAACCTTCATTTTTATGTTTTATACAGCGCAGCCCATTTGCGCGGGGCTGCGCTGCGTTTAAACATCGTCGATCGCCGAAAAAAAATTATATTTTTTTAATATTTGCATCGGGGTATCTTGCCAATGGCCATATATTTGGCCATTAGCATGCTGCCTGACACATATGCACCCTTTATTTGGAGCTGACATGGCTCCATTGTGATTTTTGCAGAAACGTACTCAGTTGTCAACTGAGTACATTTCTGCAGCTAAAACGGTTCTTACACGGGCTGCTTTCTGTTTCGTGGATCGCTACTCTACCTCATTTGCATGCCTTTCGGCTGCAAGTGAGGTATTTAGCATATCCACGCCCAGTCCGTGTAAGAGACATTTAGCTGGTCTCTTACACGGAGTTTTGGGCTGTTCCTGGATCGCAAGGCTTGCATGGAGTGTTACACGTCTCTTACACTCCGTGCAAGCCTTCGTGAATCCTGCCCATTATATACAGAGTAACTGAAAAAAAACACAGTATATACACACATTAAATATAGAGTGGCAACAGAGTTGACATACTAAAAGAATCACAATCAAAAATACAGTAAGAGCAAGGTATGTAGACAGAAGAAGGGAGTGAAAAGGTTAAGTTACATGACCAGAGATAACAGCTCCATTTTCCTAGAAATGTACTTTTATTTGCGAATGGAGAATGGGGTAAGAGGAATGATCTATAAGAAAGGAAGATAGAGATTCCCATAGTTTGGGACTAAGGACTGAGAAAGCATGGTCTATGCAGCAAAGCCCTGTTTAGAGAGTTTGGAGGATAGGTCATGAGTGGTTATGATGTCTAAGGTTGTATACTGGTGCATCTCTGAACAGCCTTGAAGGTAGTGGAGGGAAGGTATCATTCTTGATAAGTTTAAATACTTGAGAGGCAAGTAAGAAGTCAGCATGTTGTTTCCCAGGTAGCAAATCGGCTTTTTGAATGGATATGCAGTGGAGTTAATTTTTTGTGGATGGAATGTTGAATCTGCAAATGCCATTGGAAATGGACTGAATGCAAGATGTATTTCTTTTAATAGCTGCAGCAATTAGTAAGAAAAAATATTCTAGCTGAATATTTAATAAAGTTATATCAGAAATGTATTTAAGTTTTATTTTTCATAACCTACCCACCCTCCTAAGACTGACATGCAAAATATAGCTGTGACCGTTATTCAAGAACAGAGCACCTTAATTAGCTCTCTGTTTATTGGCAACCTCTAAACTAGCTATAGTGTTTATCTGGCTCAGGAACTGGATTAGTTTAACATTTAGATCTTATTCTTGTAGTGCACACAAACTGATGAAACAAGGAAGTCAAAAGAAGAAATCCTGATTAACAGTCCAGACTGCATGGAATGCAGGTACCTTCCAATGGATCTACTTGTTCATTCCTACTCCTCTCACATCTAATCTTTACCATGTATCCCACTACATTCCCCATCTGAACTCCTTGCCAGCTAACAGAGTTAAGTACTCTCTGTTTTGCACTGGATGCCCCTCTTCCCATATCCAGTCATACTGTCTTTCCTTTTCCATATCCATTTTTTTGTATCCCTCCTCACATTTTTTAACCTGACATCAACAGTACCATTGGGATCTTATTGATGTCCATTTCACTATGAGTTTATTCTCTGCATTTGTAGAGATGCATCATGTTCTGTCCATAAACTGTATGCCACTGTGATGGACCTCAGTACTGTAATGACCCTCACTGTTTTTTTTTTTCAGTTTAATTTCTCCAAGACTTTTGGTTTTCTAATAGCATGATGAGAATGGACCTTATTCTTAAGTCAGGGCATGGTTAAAGTCCATGAAAAGTACAGTTTTAGTCTTTGATGTTAGCTAAAAGCACTCTTCTCAGCACTTGCAATGTACCCAGAACTGATGCCTTCTGCAATTCATATGGAGATACATGTATCAGTAGTATATCAAAATAACACTGCAAATTCTTTTTCTAAGACCATTGCTCTTACTACTATTGAAAGTGTCTGGGTAGCTTTCTTCCACATGGCTCATTTTTCTGCCTACAAATCTCAGTATATTATGTCTCTCAGTATGTAAGACACTGTAATCATTGGGTATAGCAATTTCATTGATCAATGCTACTTTTGTCTTCTTTTCATGGGCTACTACATCTGTTTTTTTTTTTTGCATCTATTTTCTGAACTGTTGGTAATGGGCAATAATGTGATATAAACTTCATTACTGTATAATGCTTTGTGGCTCATGTTTCCAGTGCATCTCAGTCACTTCAGTACTGTAATATTTGCACAATCCCCAGTACAACACTTGCCACATTATTATGCCTTTCAGTATACATGCCGTCTGCCATTAGTGTACCACACACAGCAACAAGACATGTGATTGCTTCCAGTTCCATTTTACAGAGCCTGCATTTGTTGGTCTCTTCAGTATGCTCAATGGACTTTGTAACCATTGTGGATGTAGTACACTATCCTGGGCCACCAATATTAGCCTTTCATCTTTTAGTTTAAATTCACCTCTCCTTAATCATTCCTGCATCAAATCCTGATTAACACAAGGGTGTTTACACAAAATGTATGCCTTTTCTAGATTCCTTGCCTTCTCACATGGCCCCTTTCCTTATATTCTTTTGTTTTTTGGCATACTCAATTGCTGCCTGATTTCTGTATACTTCTGGTCTGATTTTCATTCTGACTTGACATTGATATGCTCCGGCATAACTAAGCTGTGAAGTCATGTTAGACTTTTTCTCCTCTTATTTCAAAACTTTCAGTATGTTTGGATCAGGTTAGGTCAGCAGATATGCATGCAGTCCCACGATTGCAGATCTATACACTTGTAATCAGTTTTGAGGTGGCCCATACCTCCGTCAGAATGAGGGATATATAATCTTGGTATAAAGTAAGTTTTATATGCAATTTGATAAGTTTGAAGCACTTTTTGTTTGTTTTTCTGTCCATCTGATCCAGTACCTTTGGATACCAGTTAGTCACACCAAAACTGAATTAAAATAGGAAGAGCAAGTTGATCTGTAGCTTGGACTTTTTTCTAGTTGTCAGGGCTGATTCCAATATTAGTTTTAGTATTCTGAAGTATTCTTTACTGACCTTTAATCATATTTGTTCTTGATTTACTGCCGATCCTTCATCAATTCCCAAATATTTATACATGTGCTCCTTCCTGCTCAAGTTCTTTGATATCCAGTTCCTGTCCCCAATTTATTTTTCTTGATGCTGCAGTTTTTCTTCTTTAAGTGGTGCTTTCTCACATTTATCAAGATAAAATGACATTCTTACATCATCTGATAAAGTTCGAACACTTGCAATTGTGCTTTTAACTCATTATCTGATGAACTATATAGTTTTAAGTCATCCACAACAGGAAGATGAAAAGTGTTTACACATGAATGCTTTCTGGGAGCCAAACTATAACTGAGATCTAATCTGTTAAGTAGACAAATTTGTGGGCTAAGGGGAAGATAAAACATCAGTTATGACAAAGAGTCACCCTGGAATATACCCTTTGAATTTTTATCTCTGCAATAATAATTTTCCCTTTGTCATGACTTAATTGCAAAGTGGTTTGCCACTGAATCATGGTCACTGTAATGTAAATGATCAATGCTGTGTATGTCTTACACATCTGTAAGCATTCCTTAATCCATGAATGTTGGATACTGTAAAATGCTTTTTTGTAATCTATCCATGCCATTCTTAAATTGTTCCTGTTTTTACAATTCCCCATTAGGACTTTATCAAGAGATGACCTTTTGTTCCATGTGACTTTCTTTTTTTACCCTTTGGTCTATTGCCATGAATGAGTTTTCTTCTAAATGTCTATAAACTCTGTCAGCATCAATTCCAATATATAGTTTGTACATCATTGGAAGGCAAGTTATTGGTCTATAGCTCTTAGGATGGCTTTTAGGTTCACTCTTAAGGAGGACTATCATTTTTCCTGCTATTAAACAGGTTGATATCTGTTCAGGGTGTGCATATAAGTAGTTCTTACTCAAGGTAAAATCTTTGTATAAAGATGTAAACATTTTTAGCTAGAAGTTACATATTGCATCTGTGTCTGGTGTTTTCCATTTATGAGCTTTTCTTAATTTTGCTTCAATTTCTCTAGCCGATACTTCAACCCATTTCATATAGAATACAGTTGAACTTCTTACTGTTTCTTTTACTTCTTCTGTCCATTCAGCATCTTTGTTATGTTACTCAAGGTCTTCATAGTTATTTCTCCAGATTGTGTCTATTTTTTTTTGTGGTGCTTATACTCCTTTGCTTTGATTCCTAATTCTCTACAAAACTTTTTTGGGTAATCAATTAATTTCTTATTTAGTACTTTTCCTTTATGTTTACCTACACATCTTCTGTGTTTTTATGCTCATGTCGACATCTTTAGTTTTTTGTTAGCAATAGTGTATGATACATCCTATTCTGTTCTGATACTGCATGTTGCTTTTCTCGCATCTGTTTTACTAAGTATTTTTGTCGATCTGTTCCCTCTTGTCTACTCTTCTAACAGTGATACTTATTTTCTTAATTGTTTTATAGTTTTTTTTCTGTTTGATCAATCCTTAATGGCATTTTATGTCTTCCCTTCCTTTCCTTAATTGTTCAGCATTTTTATGGTAAGACCTGTCACCACCTTTGGATTTACATCAATAGATTGTCTTTGTTGTTATTGCATGCACTCAGAAAGCAGACCTAAGACTGTAGCATCAAACAGGTCTATGCATGAAAATTGGGCCAGAAATTCCACCTTATCGGTGTAGCTTTCATTTTGTTTTGTGAAACCAATACAAAGAGTTCAGCTTGTAGTTCGGTGATTTTTGTCTCTATTGCTGTTTAATGACACTCAGGTATATGGAAGAAAATTCTGCCAATGTCCTTCCATTTAAAAAAATGGAAGTAAATAATTATATTCCAAGAATATAGATGAGGAAATCTCAAGGCAGATGACTCAGCATGTTCCCAGACACTGAACTGTGCTACTCAGAAATCCTTTTTCATTGAACAGCTTGTATCTAAAGGTATGACATCCAGGTCCAGGGATGTAATCATTTTACTGTACTCAGCACTCATTAGGCTTTTTGCAGAGTATAATGCCCCTTTTAGTATGTAATTGTCCAAACACTTGTCACCAATTCAATGTCCACAACACCTCACAAAAAACATCCTCTAATGCGGGACTACCTTCCGCTCTACATAAAGTAATGTACTTTTCTTAAAGTATCCAAGCTTAATTTGTATGAGGGGATGGGTAACCACAAATTCACTCCTAGTTTTGCACCCTTTTCCTTCAAGGATACGGACAACATGTAAATGTCCCAACATATCATTTTTCTGCCCATCTTTTAGTAATTTGTATACAAACTATATGGCTTAAAGCCTACAATGGTACTTTAAGGCTAGGCTTTTAAGATCCTCACACATCAGTAGACTACTAGTAAGCACTTATGAACCTGTAAGTAATTTAACTCTGATACCCAGAAAAACAAGTTAAAAAAGACAAACTCAACTGTCCCTAATGACAAATTCTCTTGCAAAAGGATACATCATGCCTTGTCTGATACAGCTTTTACTTTAAGTGAATCAAATGCATTTTTACCATCTTCATTATAACACAGTATACATCATCACATAATGAATCATATATGATAATAATAGGGGTCTATATTATCTTATCAAAGAGGCATTACAACGAATGCTTCTTCATCGACCCCTAAAGAATGAACTGCCATTTACGTGAACGGCCGATTCATTCATTTTTTTTTTAGGGAAAAAATCACTGACCTGGCCAGAAATGAAACATCACTAGAAGCACATAAAAGTGGGGGGGCTATGCTTTGCCCCCCCAGACACCCTTAACTAAATATGCCAACTCCGAGATTGAACTACAGTGAGGAAAGGGGCAAATTTACACTGATGGCCAAGTGATTTTTTTCCCTTAGGAAAAGAAAATGTTGAATCGGCCGTTCACGTAACTGGTGGTTCGTTCTTTGGTAGTTGATGAAGAGATATTCATTGTGATGCCTCTTTGATAAGATAATATAGACCCTAATGACAATTATTGTTTGAAAGAGTTGCACTCTTAAACCCCTTCTAATGTTTTAACAGAGTTGTATTATTTCCATTTTATAGCATTTGGTCTACTGAATGTTCCCAATAAAACATTTCTGTAATAACTAAATTGCCTACAATGAGAAAAAACAAATGAAAAAAAGGAATTAAAAATAGCTAACAAATAATGTTGGATAAGATACGAAAAAGAAAGAAAAAAGAAAGCAATAACCTCCACGCTTCATTATGTGCTCCAACAGTATGGAGATGTAAAAATATATGTATACTGCAATTATTTACTTTAGTTCTTCCTTTCAGCAATGTTCCTTAACTTCTTGACTTTGCAATCTAACTAGACAGTGTGTGTGATATACCCTTTCCTTACCAAACCCCATTGTGTATATTTTTTGCCATTCAGTCATCCATCAGTTTGGTACATTAGTACCCTTCTGTACATTTTTTAATTATTTCCCTTTATCACCTGTAGGGATCATCCTATATCACCCTTCCATATTTTTGCTATTATACTTTTATTCCAGCTCCTGAGAAACAGCAAGTGAGTTTTTTTCCTTGCTTTTCTAGATACTGCATGTGGCTTGCAATAGTGAGCCCAGCAAACTTACATTCCTGTGATGTTTTTTAAAACACATAATTTTTCCATTCGTTAATTCATTAATCCCACACCCCCCCCTCTTACTGACATGTCCAAAACATATGCACCATACTTGCATTTCTCTTCAATAGATTTTAAATTTCCTGTCTTACATGATTTTTTTTCAGTGATGCATAAGTGCAGTGTCTTCCAATGGTGTATCCAATGAAGGGCTCTATGGGCCATTTTCTTCCACTCCTCATGATTGAAATCCATGCCCACTGACAATCCACATTTAGAACCCTTTGATCCCATTCCCCACTATATCTCTGATAAACTGTCTTATATTACACACCATCTTTCTCACTTCTTCTCTTCCATTATCTATTCAGGAGACATCCATCCTAACCCTGGGCCCCACTACACTTCCTCCCCCTCTCAAGCTATCCCTGTTAACTGTCCTAAAACATTTCACATTACTACCCTAAACTTTCAAAGTATCTGTAATAAATCCTCTGAATTATAAGCCTGGCTCTCTCATAACAAAACCAAATATCCTACCCATTACAGAAACCTGGCTAAAGCCTTCTATTCATGACTCTGAATTTCTCCCACTAAATTTCAATATAATCAGAGCAGATAGGATTAAAAAGAAAGGAGAGGTTGTTGCAATCATCTACCCCAATACTCTAAACATCACTCCATTCAAACATTCTATCTCTCAATTCCAAAATGTTGAAATTCTAATTTTCTTTCTGGATATTAACAGCTCTAAAAAGCTCTGTATTATTGTCATTTATATACCTCCTGGAAATAATATAACCATCTTAGAAAATATCCTTTCTTGGATTTCCTTCACCATAAAAAATGAAACTATTATACTCGGCGATATGAACACTGACTGGGCTTTCATTTCCTCCATACATTCATACCCTAGCATAAATTTGTTTCACTTCACTTAACTAATCTCCACCACCCCTACTAGGTACAATAGCAAAACAAATGAAGGAAGAATCTTACATTGAATTCTAGTCACCAACCCCTCCAAAAACATCACTTCAGGTACCATGCCCAACTCTATTAGTGGCCATCTTTCAGCCTATATGCTCCATACCTACTCCTCCATTAATAATGTCCATAATACTAAAATTGTCAAAAATCTCTCAGAATTTAACCCTTTCACTTTCAACTACATCCTAACCATCTTTTTATTTACACAAAAAACTAAACTTATGATTTTCACACCCAAGGGACAATCACATATAAAAAATTCCAGCCTCAACATTTACTCACTCAATGGTGCAAAAATTTAGTTAGTGGCCCACAGCAAATTGCTAGGAGTAATAATAGATGAAAACCTCAGATTTGATTTGCATATTCAAAACAGTATATCTAATACCCACAAGAAGCTAGGGTTGTCCTTGAGGCATAGTAAGTTCCTCTCCCTCCCATCTAAACTAACTTTAGCACAATCATACTGTTGCCTTCTCTAACCTGCAGCACTCCACTATTCACCAATTTGCAGTTTTCCCTACAATCAAAATTAGAAATATGCTACCACAAGATCACTAAATTTGCTATGAACACTCATTGCTCAACTCACCACTGTATTGCCATAAAAAGTTACAATGGCCCGAACTTCCTCATTACTTATTTCTACAGCTCACAATTACTCACCAACCTATTTATAAACCACAACTCTGCCCTGCATTAAACTCACTACTCTTACTCTATAACCTCATTAGGCCACTACGTTCTGAACAACAGCAACTTATTTAAGTCCTTAAACCCAGATTACCTGCAGGACAGCTACTATACTCATGGACCATAGACAAAAACTGGAATTCCCTGCCTACAGCTATCCGTCTTCAACATAATCCTAGCAACTTTAAAACTGCTCTTCAAAACCACTTCCTCTCTAGTTGGATTTGTAACTGCTCTATTTCCTCCTCCACCATTACTTAATTTGTCCACTGAACTTGGTCAGTCCTTCTCTACTCCCTGCTAATATTTCTTATCTTCTGCACTAATATATCCTATCTTCTGCCAAATTCACTCTTAAACCTACCTCTATTTTTCAACCCTCCCACCTCTCCTAGACAACTACTACCTTTTGCTTGCCTTGCCCTCTCTATCTTGCATTCTACCTCTACATATTTTTAGCAGTATAACTCATCAGTAACATTCAGTCTGTTTACACTTTATAGTCCGTGTACTCCTTGTATTTGTCTAATGTTTTATGGATGTTGCTCAAACCAATACTCCATTGTTGTAAATACTGTACCTATTCACTTGTAATTATGATCCTTATGCATCTGTTTGATTATTTCTTTATTTTTGTATAATTTTCTAGCAACTTTATTTTGTGTAAATCTTGTAAACTATCTTTAAAAATCTATTATGTTTTTATGTATAACTTTATTTTATTTATTTTATTTTTATTTTACATTTGTTTACCTGGTAGTGTCCAACTGGACGGGATTGCCTGTTTTCAGAGGAGACCCGGGAAGAAAAGCTTGAGTTACAAATCATTACAGTTATAAAAATGCAGAAATTACATCAGAATGACAGTAGTAAGATACAGAAATTACATCAGAATTAATTGAAAATGAAAAATAAAAATAAAGTACAATATTTACGTCAGAGCTAATTGAAAAATAAAATAAAACATAATGCAGCAATGACTACAATTCTTACATTAATAGCTTAAAAATTAGAGATGAGCTTTTCTCCCCAGACCTCCACTGAAAATGGGCTTTTCCTGGCCCAGTGGACTTTCCTGGTAATCAAATGCCAATAAATAAATAAATAAATAAATAAATAAATAAATAAATAAAAATAATGCAGCCTCGTATTTTCTTTTTATATTGCCTTTCTATTAATACTACATACACCTTCATATAACTTGGATCTTCCTAAATCTTCGAGCAGTCATCACTTCCAAGACCCAAAGCATTAGGCAGTAGTCAAAACAAAACATTTTTCCTAGCTCTTCCATTTTAATTTGTATAAATCCTGTAGACTAAAATCTCTGACGAAGACTACCCCAGACAATAAACTTTAATCACTTATTTTTAATCTCATTCTCTAAGAAAAAATCTTTTAGAGAACGTATCACCTCTCTGCCCATCATCTTGTCCATCTCAGTATTTCCCCTCAATTTTCATTTCTGAGGTACTAAAAATGAATGATTTAACACATACACACACACACACACACACACACACACACACACACACACACACACACACACACACACACACACATATTTTTTTTTTAATAAGGTTTCTCATACAGTTGTATTTTTTTTCAAAATTGTCCAATAATCTGTCATCTCATTCTCTTCCAAATATTCTATATTTATTATCTGTTCCTGCTCCTTCATCATTTTATTTATTTATTTTATTGACATTTATTAAGAAGGTTGGTCTATCTGGGCAGAAAAAATAAGTTAACCCTTTTTCGCAGAGACTAGGGGAGAAAGGCTTCATAAACACTTTGTGCAGATACAGTTACAGTGAAATATTTTAACATAAATATGATATGATATGAGTTGAACTTGGCAAGGCTTGTAAGGGGCCTTGGGCCATTATTCTAGTACCCTCCTATGATCCTATGATCCTATGTAGAATAAGAAATAAGAAAGTAGAATATATTCAGTTGAGTTATGGAGAATTGGAGTACATAGCAGAGGAGAGGCCCATGCCATTTGGGGTGAGACAAGAACATATTTGGAGCATAGATAGATGTGAAGTCTAAGAGTTAGCCAGTTTTGTCAGTTTTGCTCTGTGGAGCAAGGAAAGACTATATTTATTTCATCAGGAGCAGAGCAGGGACATAGCTACTTTGAGGTAGAGTCTGACCTGTTCTCTAAAAGTTTTAATTCTGCTGAGTTGCTTGACTTCAAATGGTAAAGGGTTGCATAGCTTAGAGATGTATGAGCAGTACAGACAGTCACCAGCATGGTTATTGGCTTTGGATGTTACAAGTAGAAGCTTATCAGTGGAACCAAGAGCTTTATTGGGAGAGTATAGCCATGAGCTGTTAATCAGGCTAGTACAGTGAGTTGGATTATAGATAATGTTGTGGGATATGACAGGTTGGGACAGGGTTACTTGGTTTCCCCTTTCAGACTCCAGATCTTCTCTTACTTAACTGGTTATAATAGCTGCCAGGCTGCAGCTAAGGCATACATATGAAAATATGAGTTCTTCCATCCCGTGAAGCTCCTGGTAATCACATTATCTCCCATATTACTCTGTCCATCCTGCTGTCTCACCATAAACCTATCGCAAAGAGGCTACAGATTATATATCCTTTCATTTCCAAAGTTTAGAGCAATAAGTCTAAAATGATATAGAGTACTGGATAAAATCATTATTTGTGACACACACACACGCACCCACACACGCACACACACACACACACACACACACACACACACACATATATATATATATATGTGTGTGTGTGTGTGTGTGTGTGTGTGTGTGTGTGTGTGTGTGTGTGTGTGTGTGTGTGTGTGTGTGTGTGTGTGTGTGTGTGTGTGTGTGTATGCATTTGTATATCTGGGGTTACCTTCATTTGACTGAAAGCTCGCCTGACTGACAAACATTTTAAATGGACCAAATGACTTAAACTTCATTTCACTGACACTTCATTTGACTGGCAGTTTATTTGACTGACAATTAGGACTGGCAGTGTCAACAGCACTGTAAGGCAAGTAAAAGGGATATGTCCTTTACCCAACTGTAGTGTGACCCTGGAGTTAATACATATAGTTAGGGGAGGTGTGGTGGGCACAGCACCCCACACTGGGGGGTGTTGGGGACACAGCCTCCCACTTACTTTGGTTTTACTAAACAATACAAAACCAAAAGCCGAGAATATAACATGAAAATAAGTGGGGGGCTACGTCCCCCACACACCACCTAATTATATATACTAACTCCAGGATCATACTACAGTGGGGAAAAAGACATATTCCTTTTACTTGCATTACAGTGCTCTTGACACTGCCAGTACTAATTGTCAGTCAAATGAACTGTCAGTCAAATGAAGTGTCAGTGAAATGAAGTTTCAGCCATTTCAAATGAGTCAGTCAAATGAGCTTTCAGTCAAATGAAGGTAACCCATATATGTATATGTATATATATATATATATATATATATATATATATATATATATATATATATATATATATATATATAAATGCACCTCATTAACAAGTCAGCTTGCTGAAATGAAAAAAGCCAGTACAACTGACTGAAGATCAACTGATTGCATGTACTGGCTTTTACAGTACAATGGGGGTCACAGAATTTATCCTTTTCCCCACTGTATTGTGATCTCAAAGTAGGAAAATATATAATTATTAGGGGGTGGAGGGGGCCCCCTACAAACACGTTTCAACATTTTTATTTGTTTTTCAGTTGGATGGTGATTGATTAGTTGTGTTCAATCAGTTATTCGATACACTGAGTTCTTTATTTATCATTGTAAAAGTATGCATGTGTGTGTGTGTGTGTGTGTGTGTGTGTGTGTGTGTGTGTGTGTGTGTGTGTGTGTGTGTGTGTGTGTGTGTACATATATATCTATATATATATATATATATATATATATATATATATATATATATATATATATATATATATATATAGATATATATATATATATATATATATATATATATAGGTCTAAGTGCACCACAACCAGAACCAAGTAGGAGCATACTGTAGAAGAAATAAGAAATACAGACACCAAAAAACAGCACCAATATCACGGCCAGGGTATGTTCATTACACAACCGCTTGTTGAAGAAAAAAGTTCTTTAAACATATGCGAGTAGTACTAATAAGTACTTGTCGAAGAAGCAGCACCAATATCATGGCTAGGGTATGTTCATTACACAACCGCTTGTCGAAGAAAATAATTCTTTTAACATATGCAAGTAGTACTAATAGGCAGATATCAGCAAAAGTATTGCTCCAAAAATACTCAGCATATCATTTGAAACGAACATTAGAGTGAGTGAAACTTATCACAACCAACGACTCAGTCAGCATAGCATATACAGTTCCCATCCATTGCTGTACATAATGAAAGTACTTGAATTCTAGTAGCTTAAAATCATCCAAAATTTAATCACCACGAGCAAGGACAAAATGGTAAAAACAATAAAACAAATGATAAGCACTTTCAGGTCTCCTCCTCACATTAAGAAAGAGTTAGAGAAAGCACCAGCAGTGTTAAAAGATATGGAAGCATTCATTGAGAAGTTGAGCGTATATATGAGAAACAAAAAAGATAAGAAGAAATACTTAATGGTTTGCATGGATATTAAGAGCTTGTTCACCAGCATTCCTAATAGTTAAGGTATAGCAGCACTGAAGGAGTTCCTCTTGAGTAAAGGGGCATATGATGAAAGAAGAGCTACAGTCATATGTGAACTGATGAGGATGATACTTGAAAACATCTTCATCTTTAATAGTAAACTCTATGTTCAATTGTGTGGGGTTGCAATGGGCACTCCATACACCAACAGCTATGCAAACATAGTGTTGGTGCAATGGGAAGAGAAAGTGATATATCAGGACAACCCAAGGAAGAAATATTTAAAGATATATCAGCGGTTTGTGGATGATATCTATGTTCTCTGCGAAGGGGATGCTGTGAAATTTAACAACTTCCATAGATACTTGGAGAGCAGCACAGATTTTTTGAAGTTTACTATCTCTTGCTATGATGCACAGATGAATTTTCTAGATGTGAGAATATCACAAGATGAAGAAGACAATATAGAAACCATCCTTTTCAGAAAAGAATGCTGGATAAACAATATATTACCAAGGAACAGTATGTATCCAAAGTATACTTACAGAAATGTTATGAGAGGTCAAGTTCTAAGGACATCCAGACTGCACTCGAATAATGTAAGCCTTGCGAGAGTTATGAATGATATGTCTGAGCATTTGGAAGCAAGAGGATATAGACAGGAGGAAGTAATGAGAATGAGGCAACAGGTGCTACTGGGGAGAGAAACGAAAGGAAAGCCATATTTGAAAGGGAGGCAAGAAGATATAGATCCAATAAACAACAAAAATGGTCAGAGAGAAATGATCCTCACCCATACAACAGATATGGAAGGGGTATGCAATATTATTAGAAGGAATTGGAAGATACTAATGTCAAATGAAGAATGTAAAGAGATAATAGGAGAGACATCAAGATTTGGTTACAGAAATGCAAAGAACTTAAAAAGTGTCTTATGTAAAGAAAATCATTTGTCACCATATGTTAACTCAGAAAGGAGAGGAACCTTCCCATGTAGAAGGTGCACTATGTGCAGATATATATGCACAGATAATTGTTTTGAGCATCCTGTCACCAGAAAGAGGTACACTTGTAGCTTTTATGCGGACTGTACAACAAAAAATATAGTATATTTGGCTACATGTTCGGCATATGACCACTTCTATGTTGGAAAGACAGTAAGGCAGTTTAAGGAGAGGTTGTCGAAACATATAAGTGACATTAGGCTTAAAGACTATAAAAATCCCCTTGCTAAACATGTCAGGGACAATGAAGGACATGGCTTTATGTTTAGAGTTCTGAGGATTGTTTTTATGTCGGAAAGGGGAGGAGATAATAACAATAGACTGGAGCAGGAAGAGATGTATTGGATTGGAAGACTACAAGCACACAGGAAACCGGGATTAAATACTACATTTCCCATGAAACCAGCATTGAAAAGGCGGAGACTCATGCCAGCATCTGTTTCCCAGTACTCTATTGGCAGAAACATCTTTTAATATGATCATTAACTATGTTTGATGCATGGATCTGATGAAGGGTCATTGAGGAGACCTGAAAGCGCTTATCATTTGTTTTATTGTTTTTACCATTTTGTCCATGTTCATGGTGATTAAATTTTGGATGATTTTAAGCTACTAGAATTCGAGTACTTTCATTATGTACAGCAATGGATGGGAATTGTATATGCTACGTTGACTGAGCCGTTGGTTGTGATAAGTTTCACTCACTCTAACGTTCGTTTCAAATGATATGCTGAGTATTTTTTGAGCAATAGATTTAAACTTTCGCTGATATCTGCCTATTAGCACTTTTCTTCGACAAGCGGTTGTGTAATGAACATACCCTAGCCGTGATATTGGTGCTGCTTCTTCGACAAGTGCTTATTAGTACTACTCGCATATGTTTAAAGAACATTTTTCTTCGACAAGCAGTTGGCTGTGATATTGGTGCTGTTTTTGGTGTCTATATATATATATATATATATATATATATATATATATATATATATGGATCTACCTAACACCGACATGCCAAAACACCGACAACGAAATATCCGACACGACAAAACCGAAAGAAACCGAAAGTTCAAAAACACGAAACTTCACATGCCCGACAAACCACAAGCTCAACAATCAACAAAACAAGTACCTTTCCCAATAAACACACACACAACACAAGCACACCAAAATCCTTACAAACCTACACTCAACCTTACATACACAACTATCTATGCACTAACCTTAACCCAAACCCTAACCCTAAGGTCCGTCACTATCGCACACTTACCTTACCTGCACCCTAACCCTAACTCGCTTAATCCTCCCCTAAACCTAAAGTCCGTCAATATCGCACACTTACCTGACCCACACCCTACCCTAACATCCGTCACTATCACACACTTACCTTACCCACACCCTGACCCTAACGTCCGTCCCTATCACACACTTACCTTAACATGTTGGTGTTCTCAGCGTCGGGATTCTCAGCTGTTGGCCTTCTCCATTGTCAATCTTCCAGTTTTGGTGTTCTCGTCATCGGCATTTAGGACTGTCAGCATTTTTAGGTAGATATATATATATATATATATATATATATATATATATGTATAGGTTTCCCTTCATATTGCCGATCACACATGATCGACCGGCCACTTCATCGAACTGTTTCCGCGAAACATAACCAAAAATTCTTCCAAATATCGAATAAATGTCAAATTTCAACATTTCCGACCATGCCACACCTCCACACCAGTGCTGCCATGGGTCAAAAAGGGGGTGAGATTTTGCCATTCGGAGATGTGGTGTTCAACGTTTTGGACAGTTGCACTTCAGTATTCACAGAAGTGGAGTCGACTATAATGGTAAACCTTATATATATATATATATATATATATATATATATATATATATATAAAGATATATATATATATATATATATATATATATATATATATATATATATATATATAGATATATATATACACATACATATATATTAATATATATATAGATATATATGACACTAGGTTATATAATCATAGCACAAAATATCAAAGCAAAACTATTTCATTATACTTCAAAAAAAAGTCTGCAGTGGGGAAATGTCGAATTCCACACTCCCCACTGTTCATGTTCTTGCACAGAAAAAAAACTGTCAAATATTTCATGCCTATAAATCTGCCCACAAAGGCTGAAAACTGTTAACTGCACTGTATTTATCCAGTTTCATTGCATATCAGATAGTAGCTTAAACTCCTTTGTTCATTTATTCCATTTAATTATTTTGAATTTGTTTACCGGGGTACTCTGACTCTGCAGAAAAGCCTTCTTTTCAGAGGAGGCCCAGTGAGAAAAATTCCAAAATGCAAAAAATAAAGTTACAATAGTTAAAAAAGTTACAAGGAAACATAATAGATAGGTTGATAATAATAATAATATGTATTATAAAAATATATATAACATGTAAATAAAGTAACATAAAGAGTAAGCAGTGCCCTTGAAGTGATGCCATGTTTCTAGGATGCTAAACAAATGTCCCCCTTTCCCGCAAGATAACTCTCCTTTCCAGGATAAGTCATATGTGTGTGTCTGGGGTCATGTAATGCTGTTGCTATAATAGTCAATTAATTGTTTAGTGCACATCATCATAGTCAAGTAAGCATGACTGGGTTATACCAATGTTTAATTATTCTTGGTAAAAGTATAAACAATGTAATGAGGCTTTGGTGTTATAAATTGCTGGGTTTAATCTTTGTGGGACAAATCACATTGAATTACCAGAAGTAATATACTATTTGTGCCAGAATGAAGTACAGAGTGGCCGAAGATTGTTTCCTATTCATTACTAATCAAAATATATAACTGCTGGATAGGCTTCACAATTAGTGTAGATGCATTGATGTCTGTAGCTCAAAAAGTTGCATACTTGTTTTAAAACATGGAAGATCTGAAAGATGTGGGTTCTGTACCATGACCATCTCTTTGAATTCATATTCTAGCAATGATCTTGCAATGTAACTTGATAAAGTATTGCTGTCTAGAATTAACATACTTTGTATGAGACACTAAGGTTTGATGGCATACATCTGCATGCATGTTAACTTGCAATTATGTTACAGATCTCAAAGCACAAGCTGACTGGGAGTTTCTCAGAATTTTGGCCAAATATTCCCTAGTCAATATTATTATTATTCCAGTTTGATGACTGGGGAGGTCCACTGGGCTCAGGGAGCCTGTTTTCAGTGGAGGCCAAGGGAAGAAAAGCTCTGCATTACATAGTTTAGTTACAGATGCAATCATAGTAAAGTAGACACATTTATAATTACAATTACATTTCATGTTAGAGAACAGGAATGATTATTTGGTTACATAGCATCTAAATATTAAGATGGCAGCAGTGACTTCATTGAAAGTGAGAGTAATAACTTAGTTGAAGTAGAGAGAAAAGGTGGAATGTGCTATTTACAATATGTACATTTATGTTAGGTTAGCTTGTATTCAGTTAGTCGGGAGTTTAGTCTTGCAGGATGGAGATGGGTGATTAGTAGGCTAGGTGGGAAGAGTGCAGTTGCATTTCCAATTAGAGGAAAGGTAGGGATGTAGCTGAGTTTTAAATTTATCAAAGTTTTCACAACTCCTTAGTGAGGAAGGAAGAGAATTCCATTTTTGGGCTAAGGAAAAGGATAATAGAAGTTGACCAGCAGGACGGTTGGGTTTGCGGACAATGATTAGGTTTTGGTGAGTGGATCATAGAGTTCTATGTGGGGTGTATGGTTGTAAGATGTTGGTTAGTGCAGGGCATTTAGTAGGTTGAAATATTAGTCTGTGGGCTGTAGTAATTTGGAGATAGTCTAGATGGTTTGTGAGTTCAAGCCAATTTAACAAATGAAGGGCTGTGCAATGATGGGAGGAGTATTTGGCTTTGGTGGGAAATTTAGAAATTTTCTTATAACAGACCGAGTTTGGAGGAGAGAGAGGTGGATATGTTTGTTAGTAGTGGCACACCATACATTAGTGAGGGGAGTAGAGAGGTAGTGGCAAGGGTTTGTCTAGTGGAAGGAGAGAGAACGTGGATGTTTCTGTATAGCATGCCAAGTTTTATATGTGTTTTCTTAATGTTTTGCTGGATGTGAGTATCAAATTTTAGGTGTTCATCAATAGCTACCCTGAGTAGTTTAGTGAAGGGAACAACCTCAATAGTAGAGTTTGTTATGGCTAATAATTTTGAATGAGTTTTTATCAAGAGGGAAGGCTTTTGAAGGAGAAAATAATAATATTGTGGATTTGTTGGCATTTAGAGAGAGGTGGTTTTGGAGCATCCAGTTCTCAGTGGTAAAGAAGGCAGTTTGAGTCATTGTTTGGAGCTCAGTGAGGTTAGAGGCAGAGCAGAATAAAGCTGAAATGTCTGCATATTGTACAATTTTGATGTTGGGTATGGCTGTGTGGAAATCATTGTTAAAGATGTTGAACAGTATAGGTCCGAGTATGGATCCCTGGGGTACCCCTGTGGGGGTAGGAAGGAAGGTTGAGGTGACTTTTCCCCATTTTCTGCTTGGGATCTGTCAGAGAGGTAGCTTGAGAACCAGGATAAGGTATTCTGAGAGAGATTAAGGTTAGAAAGATGGTTCAGGAGATGGGTGTGGGTTATGGTATTGAATGCCTTGGACAGATCTAGTAAAACTGTTGATACTATTTTTCCAGAATCATTTACTGTGTCTAAGAAGGAGAGAAGGGCAGTGACAGTACTATGGCCAGGTCGGAAGCTGTGTTAGGTTAGACTGATTAATTGGTGATTGGTTAGGAATGGCATAAGCTGTAGGTGGATGCATTTTTCCAGAAGTTTTGAGATTGGGGAGAGGAGAGCTATGGGGCGGTAGTTAGACATACTATTGTTTTTATCTCCTTTATGGAGAGGTAGAATAAAGGCTGCATGCCACAGTTTGGGTACATAAGATTCCTGTATGGATCTATTTCTCAAGATGCTAATGAGGAGAGCGATTCCATCTGCAGCGATTTTTAGGAAGGAAGATGGGATATTGTCAGGGGCATTGGAGCATGGTTTTAGTTTAGAGAGTAATTTTTTTTTATGTAGGAGGTTGAGATGGGTTTAAGTTCAAATATCAGAGGAGGACTGGGAGTAGTGGGTGTCATACCTCCTAAGAGAGATACACATCTCTATGTGGAGCTCTTGGTCAATCATACAGAAGATACAGAAGACCAGAATGCAAAAATCTCCCTCACCAGCCTCAGTAAGAAGCTGAGATCCATCATAAAATCCTCAAAAGCTAGTCACGAAAATAAAATTGCCAAAGATTCCAAAGACAACCACAAGGCATTCTATAGTTATGTCAAGAATCTAAATGGCAATGCTCAGATCTGCACTGAGCTACAACAGAATGGCATTAAATATACTGATCCCAAGCATATTGCCAATATCCTGGCAGATCGATTTAGTGCCAACTTCACCCTCCCCTCTCACCCCCTAAAGGGCCCATCTCAATACCAAAAGATTGCCAAATTCCAATAATCACGGCCACACAGGTAGAAACTGCACTCTCCAAAGCTAAGAATACAGCATCCATGGGACCAGATGACATCCCAAGCTGTGTACTACATGAACAACAAAATGAACTGGTACCTCACCTAAGTGTCATGCTTAATCATAGCCTCACCTCAGGCTTCGTGCCCACTGAGTGGCACACAGCTATAGTTATCCTGCTTCACAAGGGAAGATACACCTTGGATCCTGGGAACTACCGTCCCATCAGTCTGACAAGCTTGATCTGCAAGGGCATGGAACGCATTATCATGGAACTTATAAACAAAGACATTGGTAACCTTCAAACACTGGACCCCACCCAGTTTGGGTTTGTGAAGGGCTGATCTTGTCTCCTGAATCTGATTGAATTCTTTGAATCAGTCTCCAGAGCTGTGGACGAAGGTAAGGTGGTCCACACAGCTTATCTGGACCTCGCCAAGGCCTTCAATACTATCCCCCACTCTGGAATCATAGATAAACTTACTAAGCTGGGCATAAATCCCTACATCACTCAATGGGTTGCCAACTGGCTTACTGACAGAACCCAGACTATAAATGCAGCCGACTCCAAATCCAGCTCCAGACAAGTGACAAGTGGAGTACCTCAGGGTTCAGTCCTGGGACCACTCTTGTTTGGCATCTACTTCTCTGAAGTACAGGCCAACACTAAGGGACTCTGGCTAACAAAGTTTGCAGATGACTGCAAACTGGAAGCCATTATTGAATCCCCAAATTATGTGGATATTCTACAAAAGGGCCTTACAGAAACAGATGCCTGGTGCCAGAGCCATGGGCTCAAGCTTAATGCCAAGAAATGTATAGTTATCCCCTTTGGAAAAAAACATGTACCCATGAATTGCCACGTAGGTGGCAGGACACTAAACATCAAAAGTGTGATGAGAGACTTGGGGACACAGGTGGACAGTGGTCTCACTTTCAATAACCACAACAGCATTACATGACCCCAGGCACACACATATGACTTATCCTGGAAAGGAGAGTTATCTTGCAGGGAAAGGGGGACATTTGTTTAGCATCCTAGAAACGTTCAAACTGGGTCACATTGTCTGGGCTTTATTTCAATGCCAAGAACTTTGTGTTCTTTAATAATAGTGCAGCAATTTTCTACATTAATGATCATTTAAAGATCTTCAAATTATCTTACATTAAAATATTCAAAAATGGTTGAAATAATCAGATTCCTATGAGTTGTTATAGACTGCAACTTGATATGTAGTCATCATATAAACAAAGCTGTTATTTAAAAAAAAAAAAAAAAAAGAAAAACAAACTCAAGCTGCCATATAGACTTGAGCCATTCCTAACTGACCACTAATCAACTTGTATTGCAACCCTGGACTCCAAGTTCCCATTTTCCTGAAAAAAAAACAAAGTCCAAAATTTGGACTGAACATTTGAAAAATCAGGAGTTTTTTATGGAGTTTTGGCTTTTAGGACAAGGCACTCATTAGCATGAATTGCATATCTTCATATATTTCTTGCATATTATGCTGTCAGTTTGCTTTACTGAGTGTTCTGTACTTAGAATCCATTTTAATTTTCTATTTGTATAGGTATACTAAAAAGTTTTAATGGAATTGTGTTAACAACTACAAATAATACTTTAAAAATATGTGCAAAGCAGTCAAATGAAATACTGCACTTGCATTTTGTTTCACCTTTGTAGTAACGTTTGCTGGTAGCTAGAGGCTGGTGCACTCCTATTTTCACATAAAATAATGATCATATGTGAAAATAGACATCATAGTTAATGTGTGTTGTAACTGGACTGGCTTCTGTTGTAAAAGGAAGGTATAGACAAAAAATATGTTTTACCTATTTGTTGAGCAGGTAAGCCCACTGAACATAATTGCCCCTTTTCAGGGGTGAACCAGTAGCATTGTCTAGTTAAATGGCTCTGTCTGAGTCAAATAAGGCAAATCCATGTTGAAATAATTAAGCCCAGTACACTGTTAATAGTAAGCAGATCTTTAGCAGCTCAGAACTTTAGTCTTTTGCATTAATGTCACTCAGTTGTATCAGAAATTCTTTAACTCAGAATACATTAAAAAAAAACAACTGTGTCCAGATGATAAGAATTATTCACATACCTTCTAGTTTTCTCCAAACAACTGCAATACTGAAAATTCCCATAACAGCATTAGATTATTTAAAAATTATTATTTTGTACCTCAGTGTATTGGGCATATAAATAGATTACCCCATTGTTCTGATTTCCTGCTCCTGCACTACCCATGCTCCACAGTGCTGACATATGTTTCCAAAGAAGCTGTTTTCTTGTTCATAACTAGCATATGCGTGTTAACATTAAGGCATAGGAGGTGACATCACTGGATTTAGGGGAACCAACTTTTCTTTTAACTAGAAGAAGCAAAACAGAAGCACTAATCCCAAGATGACTACTGAGAAGCAGAATGTGGTCTCTCCAACAATTTGGTGGTCTTGGAGTAGATGTTGCAGATTTTAGAGGTAAGATAGAAAAATAAAATGGGTTAATATCCTTGGAGTTCTGGTGTTTACTAAGTGGTTAAATATGAAAGACGGTGTCACTTAAGCTTTAGCTATTTAAGTGGAAAGCCACTAATTTTAAAAGAGCAATATTGTTTGGAAGGGGGTGGGCACTTTGTAACCTGAACGTGTGGAACACAGTGGAATAGCCAAAAAAATGAAATAGCTGAAGAGGAGTGATTTCACAAAATAATATTTTTGTGTTTACTCACAGTAGCCAATGAAATAGGAGAGGGAAAAAAATATTGGTCAAGCCTCACTCCAACCTGGAAGGGGTATCTATGCCGAAGCTTACATTAAAGCCCTATACAATCACTTGCATAAGTTTATAAACTCAGTCATACCAGAAAGAATCAAAGCCACAACCCAAAGTAAAAACAAGCTGTTCATGGTGGACATCCAGCATCAACAAACTTTACAATAAATGCAAAAAGTTGCAGTCCAATGAAAACAAAGGCAAGGCCCCAACAATGGAAAAACATCCTCCTCTGCCTCAGCAAACAAATAAGACAATTTGTCAAATCAGCCAAGGGCTCCTTTGAGAGAAACTTAGCAAGTACAGGCAAGAATAACCATAAAAACTTTTACAGCTATGTATGTAACCTAAAGGGTAGGACCCAAGCATGTGCAGAACTAGTGGCCAACAGTATCACACACACATACTGACCCCACAGAGAAAGCAAACGTGGTAGCAGACAGGTTTGGTGAAAATGTCACTCCGTTATCCCCTCCTAACTTACAACAAACCTTCTCCCAACCCCCCCAACCACCATAAATATCTGAAGAGCACTTCCTCAAAGCCTTGTCCAGGGCAAAAAACACAGCATCTGTGGACCAGACAACATCCCAGGCTGTCTTCTGAACAGGCTAAAACATGAACTAGCATCTCCACTAAGTGCACTTTTCAATCATGGCCTAAATACCATCTTTATTCCTGCAGAATGGAGAACAGCACCAGTTATTCCCCTCCACAAAGGTGGCCTAGCAACAGACCCAGGGAATTACAGACCCATAAGCCTGACCAGCCTCATCTGTAAGGCCATGGAATGTATCATTATAGACCTCATAAATAAAGACATAGGTGACCTCCAAACCCTGGATCCTACCCAATTCAGTTTGTGAAGGGCAGATCCTGGCTCTTAAATCTTGTGGATTTCTTTGAAAATGTGACCAAGGCCATTGACTAGGGCAAATTTGTGCACACAGCATACCTTAACTTGGCAAAGTCTTTCAACACAATCCCATATTTATGCATTACCAATAAACCTAGCAAACTGAATGTAAACCCCTTTGTTGTAAAATGGGTTGCCAACTGGTTTCACAAACTGGATACACACAATCAAAGTGGGTGACTCCACATCAACCAGCAGACCTGTTAGCAGTGGGGTATGACAGTGGTCAGTGCTGGGCCCCCTACTGTTTGGTATATATTTCTCAGCAGTTCAGGTCAAAACTAAGGGGTTGTGGCTGACCAAGTTTGCAGATGACTGCAAATTAGGTGCAATCATTGAATACTGCAATGATGTCAGTATACTCTAGGTGGGTCACAAGCAGACCAGCAACTGGTGTACTAGTCATGGTCTCAAACTGAATGCAAAAAATGCATTATCATTCCATTTGGGACAAACAATGTCCCCTCACACTATCAAGTCAACAATACCCTAAGTGCCCATGAAGTGGTAAGGAACTGGGATCACAAGTTGACTGCGACCTTAACTTCGACCACCATGTGTCTACTGTAGTAAGGAAAGCTTTTTACCTAGCCCACTTGATTATTAAAGGCATCACCTCGAGACCAAAAGAAATTATAAACCCCCCTATACTTGGCACTTAACCAGATCATAACAGAGCACCTCCATGACACTGTTCATCCACTGGACGAGTGGATGAGGCACTATAAAGTCTTAAAAGGTATAGAGGCTACAACCTTCCTGGACATGGGCAGTCATCACTAAATGCAATCTTGGGAATTGACTAGCACTTTTACGGTATTACATTGGGATGAAATGGGTAGGCTTAAAATGACCTCTGGGTCGATAGCCTAGTAATCTCCTATGATCCTATGATCCTGTGGAAATAATGTAAGGGACAGGCAACTAGAAAGACAGCTGAGCTTAAAAACACAACAGGACCAGAGTGGGAGGGTGGGGAGAAAACTTGATTTCTGTGTAACTCAGGAGAGACACAGCTACTGTCTCTTTCCTGGTTTAAATATACAATTAAAAGCAGATTGCAAGTAAAACACAGTGTAAAGAAAATAAATCACACTATACAAAATAGAAGAAGGCAATGAAACAACACAAAATGCAAGAAAGCAAAAATAAACTAACCTTTCCCATTTGACTTGCTGATGTGTAGTAAATCCATCAGGACTGGGTCAGAAGATTCCCTACAAGCCAGACAGAGGTCATCTCTTAGCAGTGTGTAGAATACTGACCATAGTGACATGGCTTCTAGTCCATCCATGTAGGACATGTTGTTTAGGACTTGTATACTTTTAGTAAGCCATCTCTGCGGGTGTTGCAGTTGTTGCATGTGACTGGACAGGTGCATGCTAAAGGGGGCATTATATTCAGTGACTGGCCTAATAAGGGATGAATAAAGGGTGGCATTTACATCCCTAGATCTAGACATGATAACAGTGTTAATAAGCTGTGCAATATACAAAGACTTTCTTGCAACAATGGCAAAACATTTTGTCAAATGGTTGACCACTGCCCAAGTAACTTCCCAAATCCTGAACAACCGGATCAATTCATAGGGGCATATTGTCAATGTGATATTTCCCTGGGATAGATGACTTCCCAAAGGATACAATAATGCATTTTTTGGCATTTGGTTTCACTCCATGATTTTGGTACAAGTTATTTATTTGGGATGTACCTTCCTACTAGATGACTGTCATTTGGGGAATTCAGTGACTGCTCCTAGTTTGCAGTCCTCTGCAGTTTAGTCAGTAAGAGCTCTTTGTTTTTGACTTTTACTTCAGAAAAGTAAATGAATGCCAAACAGGAGAGATCACAGCATGGATGAATACAAAGTTTTTGGGACAAAGTCTTTTTGTAGAAGGGTTAGTTCATAGTTCTGTCTGTAGGATCTGTGTTCTTAGAAACATTATAGGGTGCTTGAGTAAAGCATAAGCTTAAGGTTAACATGGTTTCAACCTTGACAACAGAGAACATTAATAATCATCTATAAATAATAGATCTGTTTTTGTTTTTGCTCCTCAATACAGAGATGAGGAGTACTGAGGACCTGGTATTCCTTAGGACAGAGGTGAGCAACACTAGACTGGATATATTAATATGCGCGCACACACACACACACACACACACACACACACACACACACACACATATATATATATATATATATATATATATATATATATATATATAAACACACACACACACACACGCATGCATGCACACATAGAGATAGGGTGGAAATGACAGACAGAAATGCTAAAAATTGCCGTTATCATTTTGGCTTGTGTCGTGGCTGAAAAGGATCTCTGATAATTAGTTGCAGTATTCACTTACACAGAAGAAGACATTCTAGCAAAAATATAATTTCATCTCAATAACATGGACTGTGGATTCTAATTTTAGCAGTTCAGAAGCTCAAAAAAGTGAAATAAAAATACTGTAAAGGCAGATCTGAATAATGAATCCATGATACTATATGTTTATTTTTTTCATTTTATATTATATTTGTTAACCCTGGTGGACAATGTCTTGCAAAGGAAAATTTCAATTCAGCCCATAAAGGAACAGAAATAACAAGTATGATAAATCATTATTATTGCTGTTATTATGATTATTATTATTATTATTATTTATTATTATTATTACTACTACTACTACTTCTCTTTTTCCTTCCATACAATTGGCCATCAGATGACCTCAGTGTCTGTCCTCATTTGCTGGGTCTACCTCATGGCCTCCACTGAATTCTTTTGAATTAAGGTTGGGATCAGTGAAGAGGTTGAGGCATATTGGACATTGTTATACTGCTGCTGTGGGATATTTAACTAGCCTAACCCATTGCATGTACTCAACAGCATCACCTATCTTATTTCTTGAATTCTGGCTCTTCTAATAGGGTGTATACCCCCACCCGCACTCTGTGTCATGGACTTAACACTGTAATTACAGAAGTGTGGTAACGAGACGTGAAGTTTTTGTTGTTCTTTGCAGAATATCCCACTGATCAGCCCTTCCTATGTAGATCTAAGGACATCCCCAGGCTGGGTAAACCCTTTAGGCTCCAATAAGTACAGATGCCTGAAACATAGAGTTGCTGGTGCTTTTTGAACCTCTGAATGATCTCTGAAAGTTAGAAGGCCCTCCCTGGCTCAGGGATAATATAACAAAAAAATATATCATGCACATGCCTATCAATCTAGTGAACCAACCATTAATATTTATGTGGTGGCAATTTAAGTTATTACATTATATCCAAGCTTTGTTAAAACATTAACATTCACTTAGCTAAAATGTGGAGGATAATACATTACACAAGTGAGGCTTTGCTATTTTACACCATAGGAATAAATACAGCTTACAGACTAGGTTTATCAGTTAAATCCACTTATCTGACTAGATCTATTAATACAATATTTAAGGTCAAAAAGATTAATCAGCTGCATTCATCACCACAGAATGAAACAGAGAGAAAAGAAAATGATAAGTGATTAAAAAGACTCATCATCACTCCCAATGCCATACATCTGTTATAAACAGTAATGTCATACCCTTAATAATATCCCAGTAATTACAACTGACTTCTGCAAAAAATTGAAAAGACATTTAACTATTTATAAATGTAAACAGAATAATATTAAAAAAGAAAAAAAAAACACTTGGGTGATCTGTCCATCACACTTTTGTTCAGTCTGACCAAATCCAAAGCCATTAAGCAATATTCCCCTGTTAAGTTTAAAGCCCCAAAGATAATCTCTGACAAGGGTTTACCATTTGGTGAACTGAATTTCTTTTGGGATGGTTCCAAAGTCAAAGGATCTGCACCATCTCTGTGGAACTTGTTGGTACCACCACTGAAATACACCCTGGTCCAGCTGGCCTGCTGGTGCTCCTGTAATGGCTAATTCCTGCTTTGGGTTCTCCTTAGGGATTTCATTTGCTAGTTCTTCTACACAGTTCAGAGTTCAAGCTGATGCAATCAAACTGAATGCAATAGCTGTGGGTGTTGTGGCACTTTGTGTGCTAGAAATGTCTTTTTGTCCCAAAAGAGCTTTTTCTTGTTGGCGACACCAGATTTATTTGGAGAAAGCCGCCTCTGGTACTTGCCGTACACCATTTTTTATTCCATTCCTTTGTCTGCCTGCCCCCTTCCACCATTTTTTACCTGAATATGGATAACTGAGCTTTCACAGTATTAAGGAAACTGCTTCCTGTACATAATGTGATAGCATACCTTGTACAGGAAACTGCTTCCTGTACATAATGTGATATCACACTTTTGCTGTCATTTTCTACAAGTGAAAGTGATGAGTACATCAGAATGGTTTTATAACAACACTCAATAAAGTCTCTCTCTGAAGGGGAATTAGTGACCTCATTAACTCAGACATCTTCAGGGGTTGTCAATGATAAAGAATACAATTTTTTTCCCCATGGGATCCCTACAGTTATATTGGATCAGCTAGTCCCTAATTCTAGACCACTATATTGCAATTAAAACACTTGGAGAGGACTGATCCCCTTTCTAATTGCCTTATTTATTTATTTATTTATGCATTCATTTATTTATTTAACATTTGTTTACTGGGAAAGTGTGACTGGGACAGAGCCCATTTTCAGCAGAGGCCAGGGGAGAAATGCTCCAATTGCATGTCTTTGGAATATGGGAGGAAACCAGAGGACCCAGAGGAAACCCACACAAAGGCAGGCAGGACATCCAGACCCCATATAGAAGGCATATGTGATGACCGCTCTCTGGGCCAGTAATCAAGGAGCCTGAATCCTCACCACTGGCACTGTATAGGAACTTGGAATTGGTATACAAATGGATACACTCAGTATTTCCAGATCCAGACCTGTCTGCATCAAGCACAATTTCCCTTAAGAGCACACAGGGAACACATTCAGTCCAGGGTCTGGATCTCTCTATCTGTCTCCCTCCAGGTCCCCAATAAGACTTCCCACCAGTACAGCTGTAGGGTTAAGTTATCAGTGGAGTGTCCAAGCTAACTCCTCCAGCACCCTTTCTGTGCACCCACTGCTTCATGTCCCTGCTCCAATTAGCTGGCATGCACACTCTGTGAGATTTGATTTTTCATACACACCACACACACACACACACACACACACACACACACACACACACACACACACGCACAGACACACACACACACACACACACCTGGGAAATGCTGGGACAAATGTACCTGCTGTGTCCCCTTCTGTCCAGAGTATAAGGTAGTTAACACTGCCACCAGACACTACACAATCAGTTACACTAAGGCCCTTAACAAAGGTGGTCAATTATACTGTGTAATATTAATGCTAATACAAATGGTAGTAGTTGACCAAGGCAGCTAGGCCTTCTGGAGTACCCAGACAGTGTCACCAAATAAATATAAGCACACTCAAAGGTTAAATACTTTCTAAAAAGACCAGCCACAATACAAGTTTTAAATATATTTAATAGTGAAAATACTGAATATATATTTACAGTAAACTACAGAGTTCAAATCACAGAAACTATTAAAAATAACATTGATGGACAGATTCAGACAAAGAAAAACAATATCCAAACCAAGCTTCGCTATATTTTTCTGACTGAATCTAGGAGAATTACTGTTCCCTACTTACTTGACAAAACAAGGCAGATGATGTGGTGAATGGTCCTTCTTGTTGTCAGGCCCAAGACAGAGTACTTAATGCTGAAAGATTTCCCATTGTAATACATAAAACATAATTTCCAAGATGGCTGACAGAATGACCTCATCTTGTCACCTGACTCCAGGTTCTCACAGTATCTCCCTTTGAAGCTGAGACAGGAATTTAGCATAGATGGCTACAATACACATCTAGAGGTTTATGGCAGTGGTCTGGAGACATGAAACAATTACAGTACTTCCCCTCTTCTTTACAGGGGCTATTAAACAATGGCCTCTCCCAGACTTACTGACTCCAGTTCCATTCAACACAGTGGGGTACCATGTTTATGGCTTAACAGCTAATTTACATTTCCCTCATTTTTCTTAACTTAAGCTAACTGGTTAACATCTACTATTACAGGATCATTTGCTAACATATATTCATTTATTTATTTATTTATTTATCATTTGTTGACTGGGAAAGTCCGACTAGGTTCCACAGAGCCTGTTTTCAGCGGAGGCCTGGGGAGAAATGCTCCAGATGCATGTCTTTGGAATAGACTTAAGTCTATTACTTACTACATATGCAGTGTTATAATACATTTGTAACATAAGGATCTGTACAAGTCAGTTTGTTATTTAAATACCATACAGTTCTAATACATTTGTAACATAAGCACTTGTACAAATCAGTTTGATATTCAAATGCCGTACAGTTCTAATACATTTGTAACATAAGCAACTGTAAAAATCAATTTGATATTCAAATGCCATATAGTTCTAATACATTTATAAAACAAGCATCTTGTATAAATCAGTTTGATATTCAAAGGACATATCATTATTTACAGAACCCCAGCTAGCTATGCTGGCACTAGCCCATATCATCACAGGCACCCCAGCTGAGAATCGAACTGGAATACCTCTTTCTGTAAGGAGACAGCACTAATCACTGTACCACTGCACCACTGAGTGGAAGAGTTGAGAAAGTCTGGCACTTTGATAACCTTTAAAAAGATGTGGTTAAAAACAATCTCAGACTCTTTTTGGCAGAATTGTCCTGTACTCCTTTAACCTTCACATTAACATGGCAAGAGCAATTATCCAGATCATCTATTGGTAGAGGATGAATCTCTTAATCTCAGGGTCGTGGTTTTGAGCCCTACATTGGGAGAGTTTCTTTTGTGGTCAAGGGTTTGTATAATGAGAAAGGTGTTTACCTCATAAACGTAAGGCACAGGGTTTGATTTTCACCTCTGAGGAAAATTGGCTAAGCTTAAAAATGACCCACAAGGGCAGCTACCCTAGTACTTACCTATAAACATATTAACAGCATACTTTACCAGTTAATTTTTTGCTCATTTTAGGTCACAATCATAAGTAAGGATTGCTTGCAGCAGAGTCCTCATTGATCTCTGGCAAGTCAGTTTTGCAGTCCAAATGCTCCAAAATGCTCCACTTATGTGTGCTACTTTATACAAACAGTTTGGTAGGCCACTTTTTCAGATATTACTACTGACATACAGCCACATAAGTTGTGGTGCCTCTCATCAGATGGAGATTTCTTAGAATTCATGATTAGCTCCTCTTGATCAGAGTTAGTTTTTTCACCTCTGCCATGCCTGGTATCATATATCAAGGAGCCTGATTTGCATACAATGGACACTTAAAAGCCTAGTTCAGCAAGAAATGTAAAGTAGGCATCCATCTTGGATTTTGGTTAGCCAAACCCCACCAAGGTACAATACACCTTAATTTGTTGCTGTTCCTAGTTGCATTATACCTCACCATCATGCATGAGATTGATTCACAAGAGTTTTACTCAGAAGGCAGGACAGCTAGGAATGTTTTTTCCCATGTTATGGCTATTATGGTTTTCATTCAGTGCTGTCAGAGCTTTCATTGCTGGGAGCTTGGCAACATATCTGTGTGGCAGAAGAAAATGGTGAGGTTGTAGTAGCTGTGTCACTAGAAACTACATTACCTCCTACCAAGGAAAGGATTTTTAATTTTCTTTAGAGCTGATAATGCTGCTCAGCTTGATATGCCGAGAACCAAATTAGCAGGAAGGAGAAACACAAAGCTGAAAAATACAGCACCATCTGAATATAGATGGTTGGAGTCCTGTAAATCACTCCACTAGAACCAGACGATATACAAATATTGTTATGCTTCTGAATCATGCACAGCTATTGATTCCATTTGTATGTATACTCAATACAAGTGCACATTAGGGGGAAACTACATATGATACTTTATTTCAGTGCTGGTTTTATCTGTGAATCATATGAACCTTTAGTGTGCCATTTTGTAATACATTAATCCTAGTCTATGGTGTGTAATGTTTATGAAATTAATATCACTAGACAAATCCTTGCAGCAACATTAATCAACCGTTCAATCTCATAAGGAAGGGTGCCTGTAGTCTGTATATGGGCTGCTGCAGTAGATTTCTTATGAAATCTTAAAGCCTAATATAATGACTTTTTCTATTTATAACAGAGCAGTTGGTTTATGCTTCCTAATTATATTAAGAAAAGGCATATTTTGTCTTTCATACAGGATAAGTTTCTTTGATTACATTCCATTTTTTTTAATTTATATTTTGTGTGTGTGTATTTGTTGAATGGGTAATTTCCTTTTGAGATTATTTAGTTTTCTTTGTGCATTTTTTTGGAGGGGGTCAGAGAAATTCTTCAACATTTGTTTCACATTGGTCTCAAGTTTGGGTATTTAAGTTGTGTTTTTTTAACTATGTAAGGTATTGTTTTAAGATCTACTTTCATTTTGAGAGGAGTGAGTTTCAGAAAAGTGTCAATTTCAAATTTTTTTCAGATTTGGTTTTGGTTTCAAATTTGGTAAAGATGAAACATCTTCAAGATGACACAATTTCAGAACGCGAATAATAAAATTAATTAGTTGTTGGGTACATGGCTTCCTCATAAAAAAGTCTTTTTTTTTTTTTATTGGTTTTTATAGAACATTTTTGCATCTTTTTCCTCCCATATGCCTGCTGACTATCAAACCTCCAATATAGTACGAGTGCATTCATTTCCTGTGCGGCCATGGATGAAGATTGTCTAGGGGGTGTGTTAACATCTAGACATACAATGGGCATCCTTCTGGTATCTTGCCAATAGTAACATTTTTGTAGTAAGGCCCTAACCCCTCCCCTGACATGCCCACTAGAATCACTTATAAGGACTGCCTATGCTCCCTCACAACCATTCATGACTGCTCTTTCATACGTGGGAGAGGACGTTATAGTCAACCGCTTGGACAATCACAGATCATTCCCCTCTTTACTTCGGCTCCTATTTTTCCATTCATGATACCTCTTAATTTTGCACTTGCACTGGAGCAGATGGAGACATAACCATCTGAGAGCCACCTCTCCTACCCAAAGATAAACAATACCCATACTATGTGCCAGCACCATCAGCTGGCTGAGCCAGTAGTCCTATATCTCAGTCACTTGGAGAGAACTCGAGCTTTATCCTTCTACATTATTGAGCTGGCTATATAACTGTTTTAATATGGAAAGCTTACTTGTACTAGTTTTTTATTTTGTTTTCCTTTGAGAATATATCATCTGTCTGTGTTTGTTTAAGAAGGAATTATTTATTCTTTTATGCTGTTTTCTTGGACTGAAAGCCACTGTGGTACTTCTGCTTAATGGAGGTTCCTTAACTGCTCCCAGAATTTATCACCTTATTTTCCTCCTGCAGCCTCTCTCTCATCAATTTAAATAAATGCACAGACATGCACCTTATTACCCTATAGCTCACCCAGTATATAGCATGAGAAACTCATTGAGTTCACCATTCAAATACTGAACTCATCAACTCCTCAGCTGCTTGTCCCAGCAGGAAATAACTGCCAGTTTAGCATCAATTGTTATATTTAATACATAAAATATGACATTATAATATTTATAATTATCAACATTGGGACTGGTAAGGCCAATCTCTTACCAAATGGGATAAGTTAATTCAAAGGGGAAAAAAAGGCAAAAATGAAAATTGGCTAGGCTTAAAATGGCCCTCAAGTGCAGCTAGCCAAGTACTTATCGATAAACCTATAAACTTATGAATTTGAATTTTCACTCTGGCAGTGATTCAGTTCATCTGGTATTTATTGATTTATCCATGGTTGTTGGACTATTATCGGTAAACTACGGTACAAATCCTCTATATCCCAAGCATGGAATAAATTTCCAGTGCAAATACGCTCTATTACCCACCCCATACACTTTAAGAAAGAATTCAGACTTCACTTCCTTAACACCAAAACTTGTTTATGTCATGACCCCACCTAATTCAACTACAATCTCGTAGCATTATTTTTTTTCCCACTTTCTTCCCTCAGGCCTTAGTAGCATCTTAATCTACCTCCTGCCACCCCTTCCATTCTCATCTCTCTCATCTCACAATTATACTTCACATCAAACTTTGATTAACTGCTCTGACAGTATTCTTTCTCTGAGGATGTATCACAAACAAAAAAAAAATAAAACAAATAAATTATTGTTGTTTATACATCTTCTGATATGGTTTACCTTACTTATTTTGTTGTTCTTATCTCACACAGTGTATTTATATGTATTTATACTGTGTACATAGTGAATTTCTATGTAATTGCATTCCAAACATCACTTTTATGTATTATTAACTGAATTGTTATGTAACGCAAATTGAATTTCTTTGTATTTTAAACTATTTGTAACTAGAGCTTTTCTCCTCGGGTCTCCACTGAAAATAGTTCTCTGGCCCAGCTGGACTAACCTGGTTAAAAATGTCAATAAATAAATAAAGTTATATATTTATGTATGTATGTGTGGGATTTGTTGAGCTGAAACATTGGACTGTTTGATTCATCAGGGAATTTAAACTCAATATTTCACATGGTAAACTATGCAGCTCCTCCAACTTCTCATTCATAATAACTTCATATCTAGCAGGCAGCATTGCAATAGATGTGGTCATGACACAGACTCCATTCTGCCTGATGCTACTGAGTGTCTCACTGATTCAGAACTGTAGCGATGATGTCACCTCACTGTTCGTAGATCTAGAAGGTCTGTGATGTGGTAGGCCAAATTTGTTAATGAGCACAGATATCCTACAGGTAGTAGAAGATTGAACTCACAACCTTTAGTTGACCAAAGTTCAACCTGCCATTGGTCAGAGTTTTTCCATAGTTTGTACAGAAGGCTTTCTACATGGCCCACCTCATACATTAGGGTATTCCATCCAGGAAAAAGGAGGTCATAACATCTCTGTACTCCTCCCTTATCAAATCCATTATCAAGTACAATGCCCCTTTTGGCATGTACCTTGCCAAGCACATGCAGCAGTTGGAAAGACCATAGAGGTTCCTGACCAGGAACATCGAGGGTCTCAAACATCTCTCCTATACTGATAGGCTAAATGCCCTGTCCCTCTACTCAGTCTAGTTCAGACTGCTCAGAAGTGACCTATGTCTGGCATACAAGGCCATATCAGACTCGGCCTTGATGAAGTTGCTGCGTGTCTGTAAGTCAAACTCTACTCACACAACCTGCACACATGGTCTCAACCTGGTCTGTGACATAAATAGAACTTGTTGAAGAGATAGATTTCTGTCTCAGTGACTCCCCCTTCTGTGGAATAGACTTCCTCTCCATGTCAAGCAGAATACCTCACTAGCCCTCTTTAACAGGAACCTGGACGACTGGATGGGAAACAGAAAATATACCTTTGGGATCCCACCTGTGTCCCTGCTGGACAGGGAAAACAGGTGCTGACTTTGTGGGAATGTGGGTGAAGTTCTTGGGTAGGCTTATAAGTTCCTCCAGGCCAATAGCCTAGTATCATCCTATGAACATATTAACCTATAAATCACTTTCTTTGAGTTCTTCTAGCAATAAAGTTCTTTTGGGAGACTGTCCAACTTCTTTGAGTAGGTGCAACCATGGAGTTGGTATATATAACTTCAGTGAGTGTGGGGGGTTGCCACCATATTGGGTGTGGAGAGGGCAGTGATTGTTGACTGTTTTTCTCAGTTAATGCAGTTCCAGGATTCTGAATCTCTGCAATATCAGTTTTGTTGTCTCATAATGGAAGCAATTAAGCACTGCCATATAGTCCAGTGGATGATTCCCTCTATCTCCCTTTGCTTACTGTGTGACATATCACTTAACTGTCCAGAATTTTACAAAATGTCCCCGATTTTGCTTCAAATGTTTGCTCTACCCTTCATAAACTTTTCAATCTTTTGGTAAATCACAGAGGATTACAGTCAGGAAAAATGCAAGACATTATGGTGGCATACTTCTTACTGTTCAGAAATTTGTGTTAATATAAAATTTGTTTGCACCCCCCTCCTCCAATTATTTTTGGATTTACACAGAATTCTTTGGTAAAGAAGCTGAGAAGTATTGCAAGAATCATTTCTCTACAGTTGTTATATCTGGTTAAAATTGAGAAGGCAAAACTTCTAGTCATCTTGCAGCCCTTATATATATTGTGCCACATTTATTTATTTACTTATTTATTTGTTTTTTGTTAACTGGGTTAATCCACTGGGCAGGGGGTCCATTTTCAGTGGAGTCCCGAAGAGAAAAGCTCCACAAACACATCATAAAACAAGTCTTTGGAATCATACCTTCAAGACTATTTCGGAATCAGAGCTTATCCATATAGGAGTCATTTGACTTTACCATCACAGAAAGATTTATTATTTCCATTGTTACTGTTCAATCTTTTTAGGAGTCAGGTAGATATTTTCAGAATAGTTACTGAACAATGAGCTCAACCCCAACAATGGTATCTTTCCGTGTGTTTTGCAGCATGTTGCCATATAGAAATTAATGCTGGAGTCTTCTTCTGTTTTATTTTATCTATCTAAAACATTATTATATGGTTTCTTTATTTCTCCAAATACACTTTTGTCTTTATGTATGTGCTAGACATTTATTCTGAGGAAGGTTTATTCAGGGAAATACATTTTATTAGATTTAGAACTGTTATTTCTTTCATTCTTAATGCTGTAAGGTATTGGTGTATATTAATCTATGTCTCTTTTTTTTGTGTTTCAAATGATTTTGGCTTACTTGGTAGCATCTGTAATACATTTTTATACCTGACTTTTGAGAGCTTTGTCTTCTAGAGTTTCATACCTTATTTTGGTAAAAATCATCCTTCCCCCAGTGGATTTACGATAGTGTCAGGTTTGATATCGAATTTGTTCATGATGTGAGCATCTGGGACTTAACAGAATTGAAAAGAAAATTGTAGTTCTATTGCAGCACAGACATGCAGAATTTCAATACATTTATTAAAATGAAGTGAACAAAAAAAGAAGAAAGTAAACATACTATATTTTATTCTATGATGTAACACTTCATTTTTTACACTCATATGTAATAACACTTTATAAGTACAAACACACACACTCGCACACACACACACACAAATGCAGCTAATTCCTGCAAAAGAGTTTCAGGCAGGCTATTTATTTAGTTGTCATATGTTGTTGTTAGATCAGTAAATTTAGTTGTAATTTCAAGGGGAAATCTCACAAACCAAAAATATATTCCTTTCTCTAAGTTTTAAAAAAGTGACTGCAACAATCTGTGAATTGTTAAATCAGGAATGGCCTGAACTCTTGGAATTTGTCCCAATGTGATTAACTTGCTGATTGATTTTTGTGTATCTGTTCATTTCTCTTTCTCAGGCTTCAATTGATCTGCAATATGCTGTTGCTGACACAAGCTAGTGAGGCCAGTTTAAGCTTCAACTCTGGAAATTAATGTACTCAGACCTCTCTGAACACAGATAACAGATATGACTGCAGGGAGTGCAGAAACAAAGAATAGCTATCTGGAACAGGAAGTGGGTGGGGGAGTCAAAACAGGTCAGTAAGTGTCTGGCTTCCACTTTCCTCTGATGACTGGAACAGTAAGATGCATTCCTTGGAGCCAGATAGCTGACAATAAATGATTGTATGCTCACCCCGTGTCCACCTTAAGTATCAAAGAAAACCACACACCCCAACCCTTCAAAAAGTGTCAGGATATTAAGATGTTCCTGCAGATATTCTTACTGAGAACTCTAGGGTCAACACAATTCCATTTTTGGCAAAAGAGTTTATGTCACTGTGGAGCAAAACATATAGCAGACTTTATTTATTATGTAATTTGTTTTAAGACTTAAGCCAGTTGTCACAGCTTGAGAACATACACTTTTCAACTTGGTTACTGTCAAGGAAGACAGTAGTTGTACTTATTTTATTTAAATACATATTAATTCACTTATTAGTTAGAACCATTGGGATCACACATTCAGAACTATTTCTGAAGATGCTTAGAGGTTAAATACAATGACAAAATGAAGAATAATATCAATAAAAGTAAAAATATTTTCTGTCAACAAATTCATAATACAGGATAATGCTATAATTACCGTTAAACAGGCATGATAGCAGCCTGATGGAATGTAAAAATACTGGACATACAGCAGGCATTGGATAAAAGTGAAAGAGCTAAGAATAAAGTGCCAGGCAATGCTCTGCACAAACTATCGCTGGCTGTGACAGAAAACGGGGATGACAGACAAAAAAAATAATTTCATTCTTGAGTGAATGAAATGGAGTGAATTCCAAAAAATTATTTATTTGTTTATCCTTTATTGACCTGGTTTTCCCACCAGGCTGATGGCCTTTCTTGGGGAAGACACAGGGAACTTCAACTCTTTTCAATAGGTTTTGTGGGATTTTCTGCATCCACCTGAGCTACCACCAACTCAAGCAGGTGGGATCTCAGTTTAATGTTATCTGAAGGACATCTCTGGAGTACAGCACCCCTCTTAAGCTGCACATGGAAAGAATTGGTTTTCCCATGAAATATGCCATGTGATAAAATATCTTAACATCTACAACCTTCTGAAAACTGTGAGTCTCTACATCATTCCTCTTTGTGACCAGCAGAGAACACAAGCACATATAGGTATAGTGTCCCTACTTGTAAACTCATACCATAAACCTAATCATTGAGTTCTGACTAGACATGCTTAGCAATATTTAGTCTGTGTGTGTGTTGTCTTAACTCATGAGTAATACTTAAATATTTGTGAAACAGAATATTCTGAGTTCCTCTAAAAATGGCACTCATAATAAGTGGTGAAAAGGGCACAACAGCAATCTTTGGAGTAAGGAAGCAACACAACAGAAAACATGTCAATTAATACAAGTTTGCTGTATACCCCTGTAGCAGCCTGGGTGGTGATACCTTTGATTGCCTAATAAAAGGCAGCCAAAATGTTTTCATAAGGAATATTGTGTGTATAACACTTGGAGCAGTAGCATGGATTTGTAGTTTGATTCAATTATCTGTGAGTTTCAATTTGAGGTTATGCACCACAGATGTTGTGGAAAGAGTTTTATAAAGCAGGGTGAAGAGCCTGTAAAAGATGCAAACATTTAGAGTTTTTGTGAATGATGGTCTGTAAAAAACAGAGTTGTTAAAGTGTGGTACTATGCAGGTATGCTCTCTTTCCCAAGAACTTTTTCTGCTGATAATAGAGGAGCTAGCATTCCTGGTGATGGGTTTTTTTTCCACTGAAAAATAAAGTTATGGATAGAGTAATTAGCTCCTTTCGGCTATTTACAGATGAATGTGTGCTAATGAACAGTAGTATATTGTTGGCATTGGGGAGTGTCCCAACTATCTTCCATAACATAGGAAAGCCTCAGGCCTGATCTGTAACTTGTGTAAATCTCTACTGCAAAAATATGGTAGAGGGGAATTATGAGTTAACATTAAGTCCCTCATGCAGTGCAGACACCTACAGATCTAGGATTAACAGTAGATAACATGTTACTGATCACTACAGGTGAGAATTTATGAAAGTATTTGAAAGGTTAAAAGCCTATAAACTAATCTGAGGAATTTTATACACTAATGGGCAGAATACATATGGTTCAAGTCATGTTTATGCTCCATTTAATATTTTTGATTAGAAACCTAACAGTCTTAGGACATCACCCTAGTTTGAAATATTGATAACTTTGGTATGTGAATCTCGTCTCTGTATGAATCTAGAATCTTCTGGAGGATGGGGGGCTCCCATAGCTAAGAAGATGCAATATTAATATTAGGATAAATCAGTTAAGACAGATTGCAATTACAAGTATAGAAAATGCAACAAATGCAAGCAGTTAATAGACATATTTGCAACTATCCCCAAGAATGAGTAAGGCACACTATTGAAGAAAGCATACAGTTGGGTGACTGGGCTTGGGGTAGGGTTCTAGATATGGCTTCATCCAAAGATATTGAGAGCCCCTTATCCTCCATATAATATTGGAAGAGGAAAGTGATATGTGACTGGAACCTGGTTAACCAAGTAGAACCAACACTTCTCCTATTATGACTACCAAGATGCATATAAAAGAGTTAGAGTGACTATCATACATTCAGATTTGCCAGCTATGGACTAGGTATGTCATCATGAAGTGGCAAAGAATAGGGATTTTTCCCTTGGAAGAATTTGACTAGCTTGCGGTTTGGAACAAAAGGATGATTTATAAGGATATGTGGGATGCCAGGCCAATGGCACTGAAGAAACATATAATGTCTAGGTGGAGGGTGCAATGGGGGAACCTATTTTCTGAAGAAGAATATGTACAGCTGTAGGTGACACCAGGTAAATTGTAATAATGGCCATGTTACAGCAAATTAAATTGGCTATAGGTAGTATTCCACCCCCAGCCAAACAACGCATCGTGGATATCAGAGTAGTCAATATTGGATGTGTGGTCAGCAGCCTACTCAGAATGTGCACATGTTTTAGGGATGCACCTGAATAAAAAAGTACTGTAATTATCTAGTTCAATGTCTGAACAGCCTATCTGTGGATAATCTATGTCTAGACTGGAAATTCTGGCTATTTGGGATAATGGCAATAGATGACTCCCATTGTTCTTCAGTATTACATGTTTCTTGGGTCTTGCAAGTGTAAATATTCTACCACATGCTGGAAAATGGAAGGTTAAGACAGTTATATCACCAGAAGCCACTGACCCCTTTGTGTGAAAGCATTTAAGTAACATAGGACAACAGGTAAATATTCAGGAGGCTGCCATATTTTTTTTCTAACTTAGGAACAATACAATGTTAGCATGGTAGAGAAAAATGTATTGAGCAACTCAACTCAGTAATGTATGTATTTTGAGCATTCTGTGCTATGTAATTTCCAATATGTATATTGTTAACCGTATTGTTATTTAATTTTATTGTTGGTTTAATTGTTATGAACAGTTGTTTCAACGTAGTGTTCTCTCCTTATTAACTTATTAAAATAATTTAGATAAAAAAAGTATATTATGCTTTACTAAGTAGTGTTCCTGGTTGAAATGTATTAGGAATATTTGCATCAGTCATACACTATTGATAGATGTTGAATGGCTTCTGGTATGTTCGTCTGCACTGATGTGATACGTGTTCATGGATCTCATCACTGACTGCTGACATTTTAAGCATATTGTGTGTACTGTAGATATGTAACTTCATACTGCGTTTATTAATAACCCAGCCCATGAAGACCATTACTGAAACTTTAGGGATTTAATTTCATTTAAGGAAGTGAATGACTCTGTTAGATAAACTTGAAAAAAAGAAAAAGGAACCTCTGTAAACGGACAGATATGAGTCAGATGTGTATCAAATTGACAAAGTATTCTTGCACACAGATGCTGGAGTTTAAATATCTGCACCAGGAAGACGCCCCCTACCCTTGGAGAAATTATTTAGTATTGCCAGACAGCAATCAGGTAGGGTAGCAATTATACATATAGATTGAAAATAGGCATTTAATCTCATAGATTTTTTTAGGACCTGCTAGTATTTGTTTCTCTTGAACAAGTTATAAGACAAATACAGGTTTTGCACATAAAGTCAGTAGTTCAAGTTCTTGGGCATGTCATCAAGAAGAATAGAGACATAATGAAGGTTGGGAAGATTGGAAGAAGATGGGTGAAGGCTGCCAGCCTAGTCAAATAGAATTTGATACATAATTCTATCAATTACATAAATAAATGTAAAATACAGGCTTGTGTTTTTAAATGAAAGAAAACACTGTAAATTGTGAACTTCAAGATTGTTGCAACATTGCCATCTCCTGTAAGGAAAACCAAGCCAAGCATTTCAAATGTGTTTTTTGAAGCTGAAAAGATCTTATGAATTTCTTTGATATTTACAAGTCGGCTCCAGTGAGTCTGGATGAAGGTTTCAGGCCCATTGTTTTAAGGTTACAGTTAAGGGCCAGAATTTACATGTGGAAGGTGCTTTATTGTTTTGGTTTCAGCTAGAGTGTATATGTGAAATGCCTTTTATTGTTGTAGTCTCCTGAACAGGTGTTAGCTTGCTAAATAATGCAGTTTGTGGCCTAGGAGCTCCAAACCTAAGTGTCAAAATGATGTAATTTGGGAGTGCTTCAGCAGAGCTGTTGGTTTGTGTTTAAAAACTATTGTTCAGGGAGAGACTGAAAAGCATTTTGATCTTGGACATCTAACCCAGCACTGCTTATGCTTTATGTATGTAAATAGGATTATAGCACTGTGTTTTCTCTTAAGATTAGCTAAAGATTAAAAAGTTAGATTAAGTGTTTTTCTTTGACATCAGACCTGTCCTACTGTATTATTTTAAGTTTCTGTGTGATCTCTGAACTCTTAGATATCTCTGTGGTGTAGTAGTACTGTCTTGTGCTTTAATTATTTATTATTAAATATTTAAAAAAACATTGCCTGTGGCTGGTTTGTGAAGAGATAAGCTCTAGAGTACATTGCATATTTATAGAGGTTATCGTAATAGGCCACTCTAATAAGCCTTAGACTGTATAGTCACATTAACAATTGGATAATAATATAGCACAGTAATAATTGGACACCCATTTAAGGGCCTTTTAGTAGCTGATATTATTATTAGCTGGGTGGTAGCAAGAATTACTACCATATGGTGTGGGTAATAGGGACACAGCTGGAGAACCTGTGCCAGTCTTTTCTCAGTAGGGTCTGTGTGGTTGTATAACCTCTTCTCAATGTGTGTGTTTGTGTGGTGTGTCAGCTACTTGGCAGGGACACGAAGCATTCGTTGGACAGAGAGTATACTGGAGGTTTAAGCTTGCCCAGCTATGCTGAGATCTGGACCCTATAGCTGTGCCAGTGGGAGTCTTATTGGGGACCTGGTGAGCAAGGGAGAAACCAACCACAGACTGACTGTGATCTCTGTGTGCACTTAAGGGAAATTGTACTTTACTGTGTGTATTAGTTATCCTTTCCTCTTCTAGGAGATGACCTCCCTGGTGTTAGTGGTGAGGATTGAGGCTCCTTGATTGCTGCGCCAGGGCATGGTCATCACATATTGGTGGCAGTGGTTGGGATATCCTATCACATATTGGTTTGCTGTGGTGGGTTCCACATCACATATTGATTAGTTGGTAAACACTAATTGGCTTGTAGGAGTGTGGGTAGAGCAAATTCCTGTAGCTTATGTACAATGATCTCTAACAGTGTTTTGTACTCTAAAACAGCCATGCAGTGTATACTCAGAGTTCAGATCACAATTGTTTTATTTCTTTTGTTAGCTTAGTGTTAGTCAGGGTGAGCAGGCAGCATGTCAACAGAGGAGTATGGAAAGCTAACAAGGAGCCAGCTGGTGGAGATGTGCCAGGCTAGGGGACTGGTGCATGGAAACCTGACTATGGCAGACCTGATTGCAGCCTTGGTTACAACTACATCAGAAAACAGCAGCCTGGAGGACAATAAGACTGACAGTGGAGATACAATATCTTCGGACAATGGACAGCTGAACCTTTCTGCAATGGACTTAAAAATCCAGTTGGAGCTAAAGAGACTTGAGTTGGAGGCCAGGTGTATGGAACTAGAAGCAGCTGAGAAAATAAGGAGTCTACAAGCTGAGGAAAATGAATGGCAGAGGAGGCATGAGAGGGAAATGCTGACTCTTCGCCAGAGTCATGGAGGTAATGGGGAAGGGAGCAACTGAACCCCAGAAGCACAAAAGGTCAGTAAATTTCTTCCACAGTTTAAAGAGGGGGATAATTTTGATAGCTTCGTTCATATGTTTGAGCGGGTATGTAAACATTATGAAGTTGACCAAGGGCTCTGGGTACGGTTCCTGAACCCCTTACTCCATAGTAAAGCTGTAACTTCTTTAGCAAAAATGCATGACACTGACTGTTTTGATTATACTCCTGTAAAAAGACACTTGGAATGTTTTAAGCCAACACCTGAAATGTATAAGAAAAAGTTTTTTGAGCATAGATGCAAGGCAGATGAAACTGTATGGAATATGCTGATGAACTGAGCACTTATTTTCATAACTGGGTGAGTGGATGTCAGGTCACCACTTTTGAAGGGCTGGCAGACGTTTTGGTAAGGGAACAAGCTCTTAGTGCTTTGCCTGAGGACACAAGGTTCTGGTTAGCTGATAGACAGTGTGCTAATTCAGAGGAGTTGGGGAAGAAGGGAGACCTATACCTAGCAAGTAGGGCAGCCCTGCACAGGAAAGGGATCCCCAGTACTGCTCCTGGGACTAAAGGAACCCATGGTGGGCAGCACAGACTGCCCCAACAGAATCCACCAGTAGCATGGGAAGCCACTAGTCAAGGTACACATCCAGGAGCTAGGGATAAATGTTTTGAATGCAACCAGTGGGGCCATGTGGCATACAGATATCCACGGAGGCAAGGTGGAGAACCAAAGGTGAGGGAGCCAGTAAGTGGGAAAGACAAAATGCCAACAGTGGGTTGTCTTGAGACAACAGAGGCATGGAACTACCATCCTGCAGATGTCCTGAGAGGGAAGGATTTGGATAGTGCAGTACCCTGCACTTGTGCAGTTACACACAGTCAGGCTTGGAGACATGCATGTAAGTCTGGTAGCCTGGGGGAGACCCAGTCAGACTGCACACTTGCAGCCAGGACTGCTGAGGTGGTTACTTCAGGGAGGGAGCTGCTCTGTAGCAGTGAGACTGAAGGTGAGCCACAGCTGTTTGTGGGTACTGATGGTCCCTTGGAGAGAGTGACTGCAAAGGTAGAGGTGAGTAGTAGTACCCAGGCTGACAGTGAGGCACCACTGTCAAAGGATGCCAGACTTCCTGTGGAAGGAGAGCTGCGAAGAGTTACAAGGAGAGACTTGAGACAGACTCAGCTCTCAGACCATACATTGCAAGGCCTGAGGCCGGTAGCTAGGTAGGCACCTGATTCTCAAGGGAAGGGAGAATCTGTATACTGGAACAAAGGGTTACTGTACAGAGAGTGGACCCCTGATGGAGGGCTAGAAGCTCAAGAGTACAGCAGTTAGTAGTGCATAGTGCTTAATGTCTGGTGCTTCTAGCCATAGCCCATGATATTCCCTTTGCAAGTCATATGGGCATAAAATGTACAAAGAGGCATATAATGCAAAACTTCTATTGGCCTGGAATTTCCAGAGATGTAACAGGGTACTGCAGGACCTGTGAGCAGTGCCAAAAGGTAGGCAAGGCAGGAGACAAGGTGAGAGCTCTTTTGATGCCTTTGCCTGTGATTGAGGAGCCATTTCAGAGGGTAGCTATGGATATTGTGGGTCCTCTGAATACCCCAATTTCCACAGGGAAAAAGTATATCCTAGTTATTATAGATTATGCTACACGATACCATGAGGCAGTGGCTTTGTCCTCCATTGAGGCTGAGAAGGTGGCAAATGCTTTGCTAAAGATTTTCAGCAGGGTAGGTTTCCCAAAGGAAATACTGTCTGACAGAGGTGCCAATTTTATGTCAGACCTGCTGGCTTGTCTGTGGAAGTCCTGTGGGGTGAAGCACATGAAGACCACTCCCTACCTTCCCCAGACTATTTGTCTTGTTGAGAGGTTAAGCTCTAGAATCAAGTCCATGCTACGGGCATTTGCAGAGCAGTTTAAGAGGGAGTGGGACAAATATTTGCTCTATCTGCTGTTTGCTTACAGAGAGGTTCCCCAGAAATCCACAGGCTTTACACCCTTTCAGTTGCTGTATGGGCATAGTGTGAGAGGACCTCTAGATTTAATTTGAGATGAATGGGAAGGTGAGTGTGAGTCTCACAAGGAGTCTGTTGTGGCATATGTCCTGAACCTCAGGACAAGGCTTAGGGAACTCATGGGCCTGGCCCAGAAGAACCTGGCAGAAGCCCAACAACAGAAAAAGGTGTGGTATAACAGGAATGCTCGATCTAGAGAGTATGCTGTAGGGCAGCAGATAATGGTTCTCATTCCTGTCAGACACAACAAGTTGCAAGCAGCTTGGGAGGGACCCTACAAGGTGGTAAGAAAGGTAAGTGATGTTAACTACATGGTGGAACTGCTAGGCAGAAGGCAGGAGCACAAATTGTACCATGTTAACATCGTGAAACCTTACCATGATAAGCAGGCTCTTGTGCTGAGCTTTTGCAGTGGATTGCAGGAGGAGTCTGAGAGAGATCTTGTGATTGATCTCCTCAGTGAGGCTCGGGCTGACACCTTGGTGGAAGGGGTAGCAATGTCCCAGCAGCTATCTCCTACCCAGGTTTGAGAAATCCGAGCAGTGTTGCAGGAGTTTGGGGGCATGTTCACTGGGAAACCAGGGAGCACCCACCTGGTGCAGCACCAGCTGGATACAGGACCCCAAAGGCCTATCAGGCAGGCCTCTTATAGGGTGCCTGAGAGAGTCAAACAGACTCCAAGGGAGGAGATACAGGAGATGTTGGAACTAGGGGTGATTCAAGAGTCCAACAGTCCCTGGGCCTCACCAGTGGTGTTGGTGCCAAAGAAGGATGGTAGCACCAGGTTCTGTGTGGATTACAGGAAATTAAATAGTCACACAGAGGCAGATGCTTACCTCATGCCTAGGACAGATGAGGCCCTAGAGCAGCTGGGTGGGCTAAGTATCTTATACCCATTGATCTTACCAAGGGTTACTGGCAGGTGCCCTTGACTCCCAGTGCTAGAGAGAAGTCAGCCTTTGTGACTCCTTTTGGCTTGTATAAGTTCACAAAGATGCTCTTTGGGATGAAGAATGCCCCAGCGACTTTCCAGAAGCTGGTAAATCATATCATAGCAGAAGCAGGAGGGTTTTCCCTTGCTTACATGGATGATAGTGCTATCTACAGCCACTCCTGGCAAGAGCCCCTTCAGCATGTCATGGAGGTGCTGTGCAGACTACAGAAGGCAGGGTTGACCATTAAGCTGAGCAAATGTCAGGTTGGTATGGCAGAGGTCCCCTACCTAGGACATAGAATGGGGTGTGGTAAGATAAGGTCAGAATCTGCCAAAGTGGAAGCCATTCAGGCATGGCCTGCACCTGTTACCAAAAAGCAGGTGAGGGCATTCTTATGAGACAGCAGGGTACTACAGAAAGTTTGTTCCCAATTATAGTACCATAGCTGCCCCTCTTACAGACTTGACAAGGAAGAACAGGCCAGATAAGGTAGTGTGGACCCCAGCATGTCAGCAGGCATTTCTGAAGCTTAAGGAATCTTTGGGAGGCCCCCCTGTGTTAGCCAGTCCAGACTATAGCAAATAATTTGTTGTGCAGGTGGATGCTTCAAACTATGGGAGATGGTAGCTGTACTTAGCCAGATTTCTTCAGAGGGAGAAAAGCACTCAATGGTTTATCTCAGTCATAGGCTCCAACTCAGGGAGGAATGCTATGCAGTGGTAGAAAAGGAAAGCCTAGCCATAGTGTGGGCACTACAAAAACTTCAGCCTTATCTGTATTGGAGAAAATGAACTGTGATGATAGATCACAACCCTCTAAAATGGTTAAACAGAGCTAGTCAGCAAAATTCCAAGTTGCTAAGATGGAGCCTAGGGTTGCAAGCATATGATTATGTCAGTGCAGGACTGCAGTGGGAGTAGCAACGCCAATGCAGATGGGCTCTCAAGACAGCGAATGGGGTGAGGTACACCCTGATAGGCCTGATACTCTCAAGCGATTTTTCTCAAGGGGCACTTGAAAAACTTGCTTGAGTTCCCCTGGGGGGGGGGGGGGTGAAGATTGGAGGAAGATGGGCGAAGGCTGCCAGCCTAGTCAAATAGAATTTAATACATAATTCTATCAATTGTATAAATAAATGTAAAATACAGGCTTGTGTTTTTAAATGAAAGAAAACACTGTAAAATGTGAACTTCAAGATTGTTGCAACATTGCCAAACTAAGCCAAGCATTTCAAATGTGTCTTTTGAAGCTGCAAAGATCTTATGAATCTCTTTGATGCTTACAAGTTGGCTCCAGTGAGTCTGGATGAAGGTTTCAGGCCCATTGCATTAAGATTAAAGTTAAGGGCCAAAATTTACATGTCGAAGGTGCTTTATTGCTCTGGTTTCAGCTAGAGTGTATATATGACATGCCTTTTATTGTTGTAGTCTCCTAAGCAGGTGTTAGCTTGCTAAATAATGCAGTTTGTGGCCTGGGAACTCCAAACCTAAGTGTCAAAATGATGTAATTTGGGAGGGCCTCAGCAAAGCAGTTGGCTAGTGTTTAAAAACTATTGTTCAGGGAGAGACTGAAAAGCATTTTGATCTTGGACATCTAACCCAGCACTGCTTATGCTTTATGTATGTATGTAAGAAGGATTATAGCACTGTGTTTTCTCTTAAGATTAGCTAAATATTAGAAAGTTAGATTAGGTGTTTTTCTTTGACATCAGACCTGTCCTACCATTTTTATTTTAAGTTTCTGTGTGATCTCTGAACTCTTAGATATCTCTGTGGTGTAGTAGTATTGTCTTGTGTTTTAATTATTAATTATTAAATATTTTAAAAACCTTTGCCTGTGAATGGTTTGTGTAGAGATAAGCTCTAGAGTACATTGCATATTTATAGAGGTTATCGTAATAGGCCATTCTAATAAGCCTTAGACTGTATAGTCACATTACCAATTGCATAATAATATTGCACAGTAATAATTTGACACCCTTTTAAGGGCCTTTTAGTATCTGATATTATTAGCTGGGTCATGGCAGGAATTACTACCGTATGGTCTATGTAATAGGGGCACAGCTGGAAAACCTGTGCCAGCCTTTTCCCAAGAGGGCCTGTGTGGTTGTATAACCTCTTCTCAAGGTTTGTGTGTGGTGTGTCAGCTACTTGGCAGGGACATGGAGCACTGGTTGAACAGAGAGGTACTGGAGGTTTTAGCTTGCCCAGCTAGGCAGAGTTCTGGACCCTATAGCTGTGCCAGTGGGGAGTCTTATTGTGACCTGGTGAGCAAGGGAGCAACCAGCCCCAGACTGACTGTGATCTCTGTGTGCACTTAAGGGAAATTGTACTTTACTGTGTGTATTAGTTATCCTTTCCTCTTCTAGGAGATGACTTCCCTGGTGTTAGTGTTGAGGATTGAGGCTCCTTGATTGCTGGGCTAGGGCACGGTCTTCACAAAGGTAATTTAGGATCAGCAGTATTTTGCCATACTGAGTATGATTATTTTGACTCACATAAAGAGAGAAATAACTTCAAAAACTACAACTGTTACTGCTATTTGTGAAGCTGTTACATTTTGATGCATGTGGTCCATTGTGTGTTAGTTTGGAAGATTTGGTTGTTAGAAAGGAACTATGTTTGATACAGTCTTTGAATGGAAGCTGCAGCTTAGGTGTGCTGTTTTCTTCAGTAGAAGGCTATAGAAAAAAAGCAGTACATTTGTTTAAATTTGTAATCTGTGTCTTTCTGTAGGTTTGTAATAACTGAGTTGGTGTATGCAAAATGATTAAAGGGTGAAGCTCTACTCAATGTCAGTATGTAGAAGGAATTGCTGCACTGATACAAAAATAACTATGTTTTGATAATACTACTACTAATAATAATAATATGGATTTTTGCATGTATTTAGGTATGTTCAGTGTATAATTTTACTTTTAATATTTTTAGTGGTTATATTATATTGCTGACGTAGATTGACTATACAAGTATTTCCTTTCACTCTCTTTAAGTATTCTTTATAAGCATTCTTGGTAGAGTCGTAGAGACAAGGGAGCTGCAGAAGATGAAATTACAGGAGAAAGATGAGCCTTGGGATTCAGTAAGGTTCTGTGCAGGAATAGCTTATTCCTGCACGGAAATGACCATTTAAGAGCTGCACGGCAGTGAGCCATGCACAGTAATGAAGGTGCGCTGCCTCCGCTCCTAAATAGACATGGAGCGTGGATGAGTGCAGGGGCTGTGTCTGAGAGCAGAGCTCTCGCAATACACACTCCCCTGCACTCAAGAATTTTCCTTTGGCAATTACAATGAACAAGAACATTCATAGGGGTTGCATACCTCCCAACTGTACAGATCTTCACAGAATGTCCAGATTTTTTACCCATACAGTTAGCCTATACCCTATTTGTATTTATCCCAGGAAACAAGGGATGATGTCAGGATTGAAGTCATTAAATAATGGCATACATTTGAGTTTCAGTCACCAAATCCATCAGAGACATTATATTAAAACAAATCCTGTTACTTTAGCAACTTACCTAAGTTTATAAGAGCAATATTTAAAATATGTCCCTAGTTGTACCTCATTTTGTCAAGCTTTGTTCAGATATGTTGCATGAAGAGGTTGAGAGGTATGTGGGGGTGCTAGGATGTCTGCCAAATGTGCAGATGCACACAGGAGTCCACAGCAATAAGTGTAATCTGTCCCTTCCTGGAGAAAATAATAGTAGAGAATTTTTTTTATCAAACAGATTAAATTTAACTGTAGGTGCATGGGTTTGCCCATTGCTTAGCTACGCATACTGTAGCTTAAATAGCACAAGAAGATAAATAGCAAGATATATTCAGTTGAATCAGTACTGTAATAGTGTAGTGGTCAGAGTGCTCGCTTTATGAGCAGTCATCCCTGGTTTGATCCTCACTGTAGTAAATTCTATTTTCCATGTGAAAGCAATATATGAACATTTTTTGCTGTATAACCTACTAAATAACATATATTTGTGAATAGGAGTACTGCATTAAGTGCAGATATGAGGTGTCATTGTAATAATGTGGTAAAAGCCACAGATAAACACAAGTGCCCCATACAGTATATGTACACATGAATCAAGGATACTAAATGAAGTTATATTGTGTAATGAATGATAAATCCATAGAGTGTCCAAATACCACTTTCCTAAGACCACTGTTTCATTTATTTCTAAATTAGTGCAGGAGTAAGCACTTTTAAGAAGTAGTAAGCATGTTTAAGCCTATTTGTGTAAGGGTAAGCAATGTGCACACAAGTTAAGAAATTTTGAAGCTAACTCTCTGTAAGCATATTTAACCAGAAGTTAGCATTGTTTACCATCACGCAAACTCGTGCAGACACGCTTACAACTGCTTAAAAGTGCCTTAATCACTCTGTATCCAACAACCCCTATTCTGCCCAGCAACAAAATAAACAGACCTTGCAGGTTTTGAACACAAGATCCTGTACACTATAGTAACAGCAGTTAACCAGTAAGCCATCACAGCTGTGCATAAAACCGAGGTACACCCAAACACCTCCTCACTATAGCAAAATCACAATTTACATGTGAAAGGAATCTATAAACAGTTTTATGTTGTATAAACTACTACATAACATATATATGTGAACTGGAGTACTGCATTAAGTCCAGATGTGAGGTGTCATTGTAATGAAGTGGTGAAATTCCCAGTAAACACAGGTACCCCATACAGCGTATGTACACATGAATCAGGGATACCAAACAAATATACAGCATGTAATGAATGAAAAAATCAATGCCAAACAGCAAATAGTGTACAAATTTAAAAACAAGCAATGCTAAGTATTGCACACCTCTGCTTACTAGGTGTAAGCAATGTGTAGCCCAGCTAAATCGATGTGCCCATTGGTATACCCCTTTAAGCAATACCCACCTTAGGTAAGCAGGTTTGCCCATAGCTAAGCATTTTCATAACCATCCAATCACAACAAAGTGTGAGAAATCAGCCCTATTTAAACCCCACAGATGAGAATACATCTCATAAATGGTTGCAGCTTCCTCCTGTAGGCACTATGGCTGGTGTTGAAGAAGGATCACGCTTCCGTGCACAGTGCTGGGCCATCCAGGAGTCCAAAGTCATGGCAGGACTCCTCATAAAAGACCACGAAGAGAGACTGCTGCAGGGCCAGTACTATGGTTCCCAATATAAAGTGGAAGCCATGGACCATCTCGCCCGTGACCTCGTCAATGCTACTGGCATCCCTCAAACTGGTGAGCAGGTCAGGCATCACTATGCTGACCTGAAACAGAGGAAGAGGGAGCTCTTGGATCAGTGAATCCAAGAAGCTAGGCAGAGGGGTGATGTCCCAGCAGTGTGTAAGTACTCATTCTACTACCTGTTTAATAATTGACAGCTCATGTATATTATGGATAGGTATGGCTAAATATTCCTCTCATGTCTTTGACAGTGGCAGCAGAGTGAGCTGTGAATCAGGAAGCCCATGCCTGTAGGCTGCAGAGACTGTCGCGAGGCAGGGTTAGTAATAATCTTGTATGTACTGTCATAAGAAATAATTCTAAAAGTAGTAGAAATTTAATTGCCAGTATAAAACTTGTATTGTGTATGGGATGTACTGAATAATACTCAGCTACAGAAACACAAATAGCAGAACACATTCTTTAGAAACACCATGTAATCACCAAACATTGAAATTTAATATGAAGCTTTCAGGTCTACACCATGCTGGTGATGTACTGAATAAACCAGACATTATGGCAGGAAGAGTCTCATATAGGTTGTATGTAAATAAAAGGGTAACAGCCTGGCAATAAAGGTCTAACTCCTGGACTGATTGTGTTTACTCTGGTATCATATGGTAATATAGTGTTGCATTCTCTTAATAGTACAGTTGTATTAAGCACTGTTACCCACACCGTGCTGCATAAATAAAATGTGTAGGAATGTCTGTATATGACTGCTGTAATCACAAGGTCATATTGTACAACTGAGGGAGACTTAGGCAAAAAACAGTAAAAAAATGCACAACATAATCCAAATAGCACACTCAGCTGAGATGTAAGCTGTTGTATTTTTAGCACACACAGCCATAGTTCGAATCCTGGGAGTCGTAGTAAACTGAATGCAGAATCATACTGCTCAAGTGTACAGATCTTGTCAGAAAGTTCAGATAATTGGCTTAATTTTCTTGCCTGTCACCCTGTCCCCCTGGCAAATCAGTGGGATGATCCCAGAAGTTTAGGCAGCAAATAATGACATACAACTGATTATCAGACATAATAACTGTCAGAAATATATCTATAAGAACAAACCTGTTACTCTAGAAACTCACCAAAATGTTATGAGAGTAATATGCAAAGTATGTCCCATCTCTACCCCATGTTGTGAAGCTATGATCAGAGTGTGTGCAGTAACAGAGTGAGACGTATGTGTATAATAATAACATCAAATCTGGTAATATGTGTGGCAACATTCAGGTACTGTTAACAAACATTCCCCCCACAGGTCTGGCAGATAAGAAAACTGTGCCTGGAAATAAAAGATTGAAATCCTGGACTGGAACTCTTTAGTCTGGTATTGTATGGTATTGTTAGTGTTGCAGTTTCTCTCAATAATAATATATTACTCATCACTGTCATACACACTGTGCTACATAATAAAACTGTCTAGGAATCCCTGTATAAGAGTGTTGTAATTACAAGGTCAGATTGTAAAACCATGGGAGACTTACAGACAGAAATCAGAGAAGAGATACACAGCAATATCTAAATAGCACACTCAAATGTAATGTACACTGTTTTATTTTTAGCAGACACAGCCATGGTTCGAATCCTGGGAGTGGTAGTAAGCTGTATGCAGAATCATACCCTCAACTGTACAGATTTGTCGAGAATGTCCAGATAATTGGCCCATATCTGCTGCCTGTTACCCTGTCCCCTTGGCAAATCAGTGTGATGATCTCTGACATTTAGGCAGCATTTAATGATATATAACTGACTGCCAGACCTGTAAATATTCAGAAAATGTATATGAAAGCAAACCTGTCATTGTAGCAACTCACCAAAGATTTATGAGGGCAGTTGTCAAAATATGTCCCAGTTTCACCTGCATGTTGTCAAGACTTGCCCTGAGCATGTGCAATAAGAGATTGAGAGGTATGTGCATAACATCAACCTGGAATCTGGGAATATGCATAGAAACAGTCAGGTAGTGTTAACAAACAATACCTCCACAGGTATACCAGGTAAAAGGTATATACTGCAGGTAAAACAATGTTCACATATATAGTTGTCTACAAACATACCACTGTCCAAACTAAGGCCATAGGGTAGTGTAATAATACCTGTAAGGTACAGATTACAGAAGTGACTAACAAAGTATTGAGAACTACAGGGACATACAAGTTGTTAATTGACATCTTTCACTCCCCCCACCATATATGCAACAATAATCTAAATACACATCTCAATGGGTATGTGTACAATTAAATCTACTGTTGGGACATATGTCCTATTGTTTGATAAATATTGGCATTTGTTTCTATGCATGTACCATGTTGAAATACTCCCACATTGGTGGCATGCTGCCATCAGTGTACCTGCATGCTGTTGTAATAGCCACTGTGGTTCCATATATGCATGTGTTCTGTTTGCTATGCAACTGTTCCATTGTTGGTATTTTGGGTTAATGGGAATATCTATGAATGCTGTTATACCTAATCCTGGAATGTATTTACTATTACTAACCCACATATGTTTTAAAACTGAAACACCATAGCACGTTTGGGAAGGCCGATCACAGTGGACCCACCTCTCCCATCTAATCTTGCTGTGGCATCAGGCACCAGCACATCTGGGGCCCAACCCGGGACCTCCTCATCCACTGATTCTGTACCACCTTTGAGTGGAACCATCTCAGGAGATGGGGCTTGCCCCCCTGGGAGCTGGCACGGAAAGGAAACTGTCACCCATTGTCAGGTCCAGGGTCTGGTGCATAGCGAGCTCCGCAGGGAGTTCGGAGATCATCTATGCCAGCTTGAGGGCTGTGTGGCACATCTAGAGGGTCAGCCTGCCCCTCCTAGCCAGCCCCAAGTACAGCCACCTTTGGGGCCATGAAGCTACAGTGGTGACTGCCCATGGGTGGGGACCTCAGTCCCACTGTTTCCATTTGGGGGCTCGTGGACTTCTGACTTCCAAACACCCCTCCCCATCCAAGGTGTTTACCACCCCACATGTCATATACTGCCCCTGTATGCTGTCTTGTCTGTTTTGTCTGTCATCCTACCCAACCTACCTTCACAAATATACCTACTATCCCTCGCCAACATCCCACTCTCACCTTAAAAAAGATAAATCTGCCCCCCCCCAAAAATCTCACCCCATACATAGCTGTCCATTTTGCACTCGTGTCCACTAGACACATGTAATCTGTTCTAATTGGCTTCACCACATATTATTATTGTCCTCACCTCTCTCTCATGGGTATGAGTGTCCAAATCTACCGCCAAATCAGTGTATATGCACAGCTCTTGCTGTAGAAGAAAAGGGCAGCTCTGGACCTTACCTACATCCGTCCTGCACATCCCCTAGCTATTTTCCCTACTGTCTTTCCGCTTTGTGCCCCTTTTTCACCACTTTCCTATCAACCCTTTTTCTTTTCTTTTAAATAAATTAGCATGGGGGGTAAGTGGGAGGAAGCATAAGCAGCAGTAAGCGCGTTTCATCCTGTTTGCGTGGGGGTAAGCAATGCCTACACAGGATAAGCAATTTAGAGGCTAACAGAGTGTAAAAATATTTAACCGTAAGTTAGCATTGGTTACCATCATGCAACCCCATGCAAACATGCTTACAACTGATTAAAAGTGCCTTAATCACTCTGTATCCAACAGTGCTTGTTCTGCCCAGCAACAAAATTAACAACCTTTGAACCCAAATGATTCACCACTAAGCCATGTCAGACATACAGAACTCTGATGTTTTCACAAACATATCATCCAGCACAGTCATTCAACAGTAAAGGAAATGTATTTATATATGTATATGTATCTATATATATATATATATATATATATATATATATATATATATATATATATATATATATATATACATCTATAGATATATATGTCTCCACATATATATATATATATATATATATATATATATATATATATATATATATAGAGAGAGAGAGAGAGAGAGCAATATATATATATATATATATATATATATATATATATATATATATATATATAAAATGTGTGTGTGTGTGTGTGTGTGTGTGTGTGTGTGTGTGTGTGTATACACATATATATCTATAGATATATAAGAGAGCACAACAAATACATATATGACCAAAGGCACCGTTAATGGTGGTAAGGGAGCCCAGTCTAAGTACCTCTTGTAATTTTTGACATCATCCCCTCCCCCACAGCTAAACAGATCTGCCTTGCAACACAATACCAACAATTGCAAGTCCCATACCCTGGACCTTACACAATATAGCCACAAGAAGTTAAGAGTAATCCATCCCACCTGTACGATGTCAGGATGATATCAATAACATATCATGCAGTGCAGTCTGGCTACCATAGGGAATGTACAATGTGGAAGCAGTAATCATTCCAGTGATACATATACACACACACACATATATGCAGATACATACATACATATATGCAGATACATATGTATATGTATATATATATATATATATATATATATATATATATATATATATATATACACACATACACATACACACATATACATATGTTACTATGTATAGATATGTATAGGAAGATACATATTTAGAGTGTGCACAGCATATTGACCAGCCAGTATTCCTACAGTTGCCACCTTTTAAGATGGACAGTGTATGATTTTCTCATACAAAAGACAATTATTGCATTAAACATATATCCACAGAGAAGTCAAAGGCTATGATACCACACACAGGTTTGCATACATAAGAAATGTTTATTTGTGTATTTGTGTACTATTACAGTTGTTTATGCCATTCCATATAGATGTTAGGTGTTTTAAATACGTTCTAACTGAGTAATGCAACTCTCAAGCAGATTATTTTATACAGTAATCTGAAAGCATAACAAATGTTGCTGTCCAGGCCAAAACTTTCAAGTAGTATAACAGTAAAGAAAGACTGGGCCAGAAGATAATCAATCAACACTAAGTAATGCAGATGTAGTTCAGCAGCCTCAAATTACACTCTGTACTCAACCCCCGGGGTGGGGGGGGGGGATTAAGTTGTCACAATGAGGTTTTATCTGTTACATAACAATGCTTAACTTTAAACATCACTATCACACTGACAAACAGAACAGTCTGTATGACTGCAAGCACTAGCTCACCAATGTTCCCAAGGTGAAATGTATGAAAAAGTACAGCCATATACCTTAAGGTGTCTTACTACTGATATCCCTCACATGTTGTAATGGCCAAGGTTATATATGATGCATACCCCTCCCTCATAGAATGACTTACTGGTGCATATAACAGTGTTACATAAACTGACTTCTGGACTGCACAAGGACACACATGTTTTGTCCAGCTGTATCCCACATATAAATGGACCCTACCCCACAATATGTGTGGGAACCACAACATCACTGGAATGACGGCAGGAATGGCAGAACTACATAA
>NC_056733.1:316900569-316919092 GCF_019279795.1 Protopterus annectens
ATGTAGAATGTGTGTGAGTGGGGGGGGTTCATACCTCTCAACTTCCCTTTGAAATCGTGCAGTACATGGACATGGACAGACACATGTGACACCAGGAATGCATTTCTGACATGTAATCTCAGGACAGCTGATAGTATAATAAAGTCTGCAGCATGAAACATGCATTGGGAGGGAAAATTAGACACCAGGGATAGTGTTTTAATTGCAATCAGCAGAAAGGTTATGGAATACCTACTTATGCAGCACTAAATATGCATTGGGGAATTACTAGACAACACCAGAGAGTGTTTCCAAATAGTCCACATAAAAAGTTAATAGAGCAACAGATCTTGCATGTACTGAACAATAGTTATGTATGACACTCCAGAGCATGACATTATTGAATGATTGTAGTAGTCCATAACATATGGGGGCCATGCTCAAGACGTCTGGACAAAACCAGGGTGAACACTGGATGACATCAGGGAGTCTTTGAAAAAACTCCAATCAAATTAAAGAGGTAATGGAGTAACAGGTCACATTTTGTGATCACTTGCCTAAGCAATTAGAAGAATGATACATTAATGATTGGTATTATTGACTGTAATTATTCAAGAGTGATGCAGGATGGGGAACTTAAGAGAAAAAACTAGGGACATTCTGTAAACTCAAGGACAGGTAAGTAGTATGGTGGAATGTCAGTGTGTGTGTGTGTGTGTGTGTGTGTGTGTGTGTGTGTGTGTGTGTGTGTGTGTGTTTGTGTGCGCACGTGTGTATGTGTTTACTATTAAGCAATGACGTACAGGTCTTAAAGTGCATTTCTTTTTTTCCCCTCACAGGTGGCGAGGTGGGTCAGGGTCCCTCCTGCAGGCAATCTGATGTTGCTGTCCATACATAGACTGAAACTGATGATAGGTGTGTTGAGGCACATGCGGGGTTGTCAGGGGCTGAAGCTGCACCATTATTTGACATCCCACTGCTATCCAACCCATCCCTGCACACAGTCACAATGCTTATACATACCCCATCACCAGTGAGCATAGCTGAGGGACAGTTGGTGGTTGGTGGCATGGGACAGGACAGTGTGGTACCTATGGCATGTGTGTCTGGACACAGCAGCCATAGCCAGATGTCCGCCGGGGTACCACATCGGCAAGTGTACAGGGGTGCTCATTGAAGGGCTGCTAGTCATCGTGCCCCTAGCAGAAGTGCCATGTCTGGTACCACCAGACGCATGTTTCAGGCTGTCATGGAGGTGAAGGCACATATGGAAAGGTACACCACACAGGTTATGAGGCTGCAAAGGGCTACTCATTCAGCTGTTACTGACAACATCCGTGATCTTGCAGGTGCCCTTTGTCATTTTTCAGATGTCATGGATAGACGGTTGGGAGAGATGGTGGGAATCCTCAACCGTGGAATGTCCATGCTCGAGCATATGGTGGGAGTGGTATGATGGCCACATGGATGTAGGCCAGCAATACCAACAGCTGGAGTTCGACGTGGATGTGCTAGCACACAGAGCTTCTCCTGTAGTGGCAGTTCCAGCCCCAGCATTGCAGGGGGGTGCTGTCAACAACACACCACAGCAGGCCATGTGCACGTGGCCCTGGCCAGTCCCAGGAAGGACCCGGATCCAGCAGACATATGTCATTATCAGGGGAGAGTACCATATCGTGGATTGTACCTGGTGGTGCCCATGGAACCCCTGGCAGCCACAGTTCTTGTGTCCATGGCTGGAGATGGTGAATTGCACACCCTGCCAGGTACGGTCTTCAGCTGTCCCACAAGCACCTGTATAGGGCAGCCACATGGCAGTACTGTGTGCATGCATACTCACACACAATACAAACACAGTTAGGGCAACCCCATACCTACACATACCACACCACCATGGCCAAATTAATAATTAAACCCTCTCACTCACACACATGGTGTCAAACGTATGGCTCAGCCTAGGTCTCTGGCAAACCAACAACACACCCTGTGCATATGATGATACCTGTGCCACATCCCTGTCATCCATAACATTGATGCAGGGACAGGCTAATAAGGATTTGATTCACAGGGTGACTGCACTATGGTGTACCAATGTAATGCTGTGTAACATGTTGTCAGCAGGAAAGTTTAATGCTTACATGTCAGGAAGTGTAGCTGTCCATTCAAGATGCATTATAGCTGTTATTAACACTGAGTGATTGTGGTCTCCATAATGTATTCTGTCTGTGTTGTAGGTGTCCATGTGTCAGTAGGAGGATGGTCTGCTGGTGTATCCTACAAGAGATATGGCACTGTGCTGACACCTTGGCTGTGCCATATCCTGAGTACAGGTGAACACATGTCACCGGTCTGTATAACAGTTACTGCATGTGCCACATGGCTGATAGGTCTGAGGGTGGTGTATACAGATGAGTGCATGGTAGCTGATGTCAGAAGCCCTTCTAGAGTGGACAATTGTAAGTGTACTGGGTGGTACACACCACATGTTTGTGTATAACGCACACAGAGGCTTTGGTGGTGATGTAATACAGACAGAATACTGTACATATGGATGTATGTACCTGTGCAAGGAACCCATTGTAGCCTATGTAATTCCACCAAGACAGAATACGCACAATAACACATTGGGAAATAAGCAGTCTGCTATGTTAATGTCACTGAAAATGGTACTGGCGGGGTATATGTCTCCGTCCCCAATGTAGTGTAATCCTCAACTTAGTAAACATAGGTGTGCTGGTGTGCGTGGACAGCCCTACACTTTGCAGGGTGAGAGGTGCTGTAGAAGCGCAGATAGTGTGATAGACAACTACTTAACCTGTTAACATGAACTGTACAGTATTACGGCCAGCTAAGTTGGAGGATACACTCAACAGTAACTGCAATAATGGTGACTGTGACCACAAGAGCCACACCCAGTTATATATACCAACCTCAATATCACTGTACACCTATACAATGGGGAGGAGGGCATTTACACATCTACCACTAGTTGTGATGGAATGTACTTCCACAGGATGACACCTGTGAAATGTTGGCATATGCCAGGCAGTTCTCAGACAGATGACCTCCTGGGACATGTATATTTTGCAAATGGAAGTAGATTCCATCACATACACACACACTCTTATTTGGCAACACTAGGACTAGAACCCCTACCTAGGTATGTAGTGCTACTGATGTGTGTGGCCTTATTTGCACACACCACACAGCTTTTAGGATGAGGTGAGTTTCAGGTTGCAAGTTCCATGAAGAACGTCCCCTGTCCTGTGCAGTACAGTAATGGGGGATGTACTGGTGGTTTATGGACAGCACATAGTGTGACATACTGTCATATACATATTGACAAACATATCACAGTCAAACACACATCTGACAGACCTGGGCTTATCAGTGCAAACTACCTTGTCAGTGTGTCCATTTTGTTACAGATAAGTTGCACACAGCACATGCATAACTGGGCTGGATACTGTTATCAGTTACCTGTTTGGTTGATGGTGACAGTGGTCCCCATACAGTGGAACATGGGACATGTACAGTGAGCACCATGGTGTAAAGGCAGTATACCCAGCACCCATGCCCCACAGTGGATATTGTATGCACTGACACCCATGATAACACTCTGACATACCCACCATCACACATTGACCAGGACTGCAATACAAGCTCTTGTTTATCCCAAGAGTGCTACTACAGGGATATGCATCTAATGCACATGCCACAGGGATAGTATGGTGATGCATTGTCATGACGCTCCAATGGTCAGCAACATCACTATCCCTAATACTGTGTGGCAAGGTGTATTATATTATTAGGTGAATGTGGCCTTAGCATGCTGTACCCTACAAATATACACACATGCACACATACACATACTTGCCAGAACTCAGTGGGTATCCCATGTCTATCAACCCATTTGTACAGCAGTGTTGTGCAGGTACTGCAAGCCCCAGGTAGCCCTTAGGGTGAAGAGTGTAACAAGGTACATGTAATGTCTAGTACAGCAGCAGTTACATCTAACTATGGCAATGAGGGATGTGGTGGGTGTGAAGGGCCTCAGGGTATTCTCACCTACAGGTCTACAAATACACAGACACTGATATTCTCAGAAATGCACACGTCACATTTGCCAGTACTGGGGTCCATCAGTGCAGGTGTTCATAGGTGTGTACCAGGCTATTGTCCATGGAGAGAGGGGAAGTGTAGGGGATGTGTGTACAGTGGTATCATGCCACCTACCATGTGCCAGCAGGCCATCTATCAACAGATACCATAGGGGTGATCCTCAAGGTGAGAGTTAACATGTAACAGCCAGTCATCTGATTGCCTCTTGCAGAGGGCCAATGAGGTGCTCCAGTCGACATGTATGCAACATGTATTACATAACATGGTTAGTGTGTGTCTTGGAGACCTGTGCCCAAGCATATTCTGTTGACTGTGGTAGTGTAGTTGAGGTATCCATGGTGTGAGGTGTGTACAGGGTGTGGATTCCTAACTGTGGCATTAATAACAGAGCTAGGCAGACATGTCAGCATCAGTCAAGCACAGAGTGCCTGTAAGTAGCCAAGATGGATACCTGACATCTGCACATCTATACAGAGGACAGACATACATCAGCTATCCAACTAGCTATGCATTAGGATGAATGTGTTGACAGACATCTGAAACCGATAGGTATGCCATTAATACATAGCAGCCCTCACTGACATGTGCCATACACACAGTAGTCTACAGTTATTTTCCATATGTCAGATCAATATCCAGTAGGAAATCTTTAATGAGACACAGCTCACACACCAGGAACATGACATGAGAACTCAGAGTCCATCTTTGCATGCAAGGGTGTTTTGTTCCAGTACTACATTCTGCAATTTACTCTGACATGGGAAAGCACTGTCAACAGTAGTAACATAATGATACACTACATGCCAGTGTGACTGCATATATCCTGGGATACTACCCATGTCTGTAACACATTCAAATGGAAAAGAGTGTTGTACAAGCCATATATACTCAGGTATCCCAGACAGTAGACTCACACCCCTTGCTACTGTAAAGACAGCACATAGATGCATGTTATGTACATGGCATTAAATACACTTATTAAAGATGACCTTACCCTGCAATTTTATCAGACTGGAATGTGAGCACTGGTTACCAGGGCTGAGCCATGCATAGCAGGTTTCAACATTGCTGCAATATAAATGCTAAGCAGATTTGCGCACTGGTAAGCGAAGCCTACACGGTGTAAGTGCCTGTACATTTAACCGTACATTAGCAGTACTTACTGTCACACAAACCCACACAAACCCACTGAAAGCTGCTCAAAACTGCCTTAACTACTCTGTATCCAACAGCCTTTGTTCTGCCCAGCAACAAAATAACCAGCTCTTGAACCCAGGACTCTGTACACTACAGTCACATCAATTAATCACTAAGCCATCACAGCTGTGAAGACAGTTGTTGTTTTTCTAATATATCTGTCAGTACACATGCTGAATAGTATTGAACAACTGCTATGACTTCTACAATAGCGTAGTACTTGTTAATGATATTACTGTTCAATCACATATGTTGTTATATCTAAATATGCACATAGATAAATACGGTGTGATACATCTGGGAAGGTATATACAACAGTTATGTTTACACATAAGGAGATGGATATATATATATATATATATATAAATACTTATGTGTAGATATATGTGTACATGTATGTATACATATATATATATATATATATATATATATATATATATATATATATATATATTCATATATATGCATTTATATACATCTGTATGTTGCGTTATAGATATATATATATATATATATATATATATATATATATATATATATATATATATATATACAGATCTATCTGTAGCTATATCTGTGTGATATATATATATATATATATATATATATATATATATATATATATATATATGTGTGTGTGTGTGTGTGTGTGTGTGTTTGTATGTATATATATATATATATATATATATATATATATATATATATATATATGTATATATATCATATATGTATATATTTATATATATATATATATATATATATATATATATATATAAATGTAAATAGATATTTATGTTTATATACATATACATATATATATATATATATATATATATGTATATATATATATATATATATATATATATATATATATATATATATATGTAGATATCTATATGTATATGTAGTGGGTGTGAATGGCTTCCAAATCATTAATCTCCTCACACACAAAGACACAGGTTTGCCAGTACTGACATGCATGGGTTCATTGCTTCACAGGTGTGTAGTAGTTGACTGTGCCAGAAGGCTGTACAAGTCTAGGCAAAGGGTATACCTTGGCATCAGCCCACATGACAATGGTCTGCAGTGTGGCTCAGGGGTGTAATCTCTGGATTGGCCCACACAGGTGGGTATTGTATTCACCATCCAGTCATCTGGGTTACCATTGTGGGTGGCCAGTGTTGTGCAATGCTTGCCATGTATGAGTTCTATATTCCATAACATGGATAGTGTCTGGGATGTGCACATGTCCCACATGCATGTTCTGTGACATGTGTATGACTGTTTTATAAAGCTTTATAAAACAGTCATACATGCTTTATTACGACTTGTAATTTAAACACATGTTTTTACATTATTTAGTACAATTTTGTGGGTTATTAGACATTGTATAATTTCATTGAATGAATGAACTGCTGTTGGCACTTTAAAATCTGATTTGCATATTTTATTAGTTGCTATTCTAGTCACATGATTTGGGCTAGAAAGTACTTAAGCCTTGAATTTTTAATCATGGTTCATCTTGAAAAAGCCTGGTATGCCTCCAGGTGAAAGTGCTTGATGTGGAATTTTTTATCATTTCATTAAAACAGAGTTTTATTTAAGTCATTTTGAATTTTTTGTTCCTGTTGAGCCTTTGGATACATCATTTTGTATTTCAAGGTGAATGACATCAGCAGGCTTGCAAAAGTAGGGCAATGGAAAATATAGTGACTGTGAATGGCCTCAAAAGCATTGATCCCTACACAGACAGACACACACATAGTTTCACAGTTGCCATATCTGGGTTTAGAACTCCTACTTAAGTAGTACATCACACTACAGCATTATGCAGTTATAGCATGCACCATGGAGCTTACAAAGCTATTTCTTCACCAAAGGCGTATTTAAAGGTGAATGACATCAGCAGGCTTGCCAAAGTAGGGCAATGGAAGGTGTAGTGACTGTGAATGGCCACAGATGTATTGATCCCTGCACAGACAGACAAACACACACAGAGTCTCACAGATGCTATGTCTAGAATTACAGCTCCTACCTAACTAGTACATCACACTATAGCATTATGCAGTTATAGCATGTGCCAAGGAACTTACATGGCTAATCTTTCCCTAAAGGTGCATTTCAAGGTGAATGATATCAGCAGGCTTGCCAAAGTATGACAATGGAAGGTGTAGTGACTGTGAATGGCCACAAAAGCATTGATCCCTACACATAGTTGCCATATCTAAGACTAGAACTCCTACATAACTAGTACATTACACTATAGCATTACGCAGTTACAGCATGCACCACAGAGCTCATAGGGTTATTCTTTCACCAAAAGTGTATTTCAAGGTACATGATATCAGCAGGCTTGCCAAAGTAGGGCAATGGAGAGTGCATTGTGTGTGAATTGGCCATAAACCATTCATCTGGAAGCACACACACAACACTCAGTCACACATAGGTGTACGTTTAATAGGAACGTGTATACAACTGCTAAATGAATACTGACTTGTACAGTCATGTTACACAGTTATCACAAGCACCACAAACACTATAGTGCTGAGAGATACAAGAAGCAAATGTCTACAGTGATTGACATTTGCACATCATGTGGTTGTAGCCAATTGGATGTGTGCTGGGTGGGACAGGTGTAATGATGGGAAGCTCTTTATCACTGTTTGTCACTCTCTTCCACACATCTATGTATGTGTAAGTTTGGCCTATTATAGTGTGTTGTCCTTGGATATATGTGTATATTCCTATCCGATGTGTGTGCAAAGCATGACTGGTGTGCAATGTGGAGTGTGTGCACAAAGATTTGTGACTGTCAGATATGTATAATCCACTGTTATTGCCAGACATGTGCCTCATTGTGGGAGCATGCCCAGTATGACCTTTTAGTATTTTGTTGTCAGACATGGGCTTTGTTTCTCTAAGTGTGGGAGCATGCCCAGTATGACCTTCTGTACTGAATAGGTGAATCCATTCCAGGTAGGTTGTACTCCAGTGCAGGCTTTCGTGGTCTACACCTACAGCTAGCAACCTGTTTCTGCAGGATATCTGTAGACTGGTTGACAATATGGGGTCACAATGGGCAAATGATAGTGGGTTACTATAAGTAATTGTGTCTGTGCTGCTTCTGCTACATGGTTTGGTATTAGCAGAGATATTCAGGCATATGCACTGTTTTATAATGTGATGTTTTATGTCATCAACTACTGACAGGTATACATATTTGCTTGCATTTCCTGGGGAACACAGGATGAATTAATCTGTGTCCAGTATTGTGGTCTGCAGCCTACATATTCTTGCGCAATCATTTCATTCTGGAGGGGGAGCTGCAGACACTTGCTGATGGTTCTGTGTAAGTAGTTCAGTACCTTGGTACTGTGGTGGCTGAGGACCCAATGCTTGTACATCCATTGACGTGACAGTATAGCCATATCCTGCTGTGGCCATAACTCACAGCTGTACAGATTCACACAGGTTACCCAGAGGCAGGGCTCATATTTCTGGTCATTACCCCTTCACATTGTGGTTTACGAGCAGGTTTGTAGTCACCTATTCCTGTGTTTGCAGGCAGGGATAGTTTGTGCACACAGCTGAGTTTCAGACTTCACACACTCCATGGCGTACATGCTTCTACCCCCCCCCCCCGTTATTCTATCCTCTTCCGAACATTATGCAAATGTTATCTGATAAGTTCTCTATAGTTATCATTTCATCCCAGCAGTATTTTGGGGTTGGTCCACAGTTCATGCAGTGGGACATGGTGGACATGCTACTGGGATTTGTTAACATGGCCTTGCATTTGGGTTCTGTGGACTATGTTATGTTGTTATTTAGGAGTGCATGAGATAACATACATTGGCAGTACAGGTGAGACACAGGCCTTTGACAGAGGACTGTAGGGCATTTGGTAGTAATGCAGCCATCTGTAGCAGGCCAGTGCATTGTGTCACTCCTACAGTCCCAGGCTGCAAGCCACTATATTCCCCTGGGGTGACACGGGTAGGTGTGCAAGGTGTTAATGTCAATAGTTTCTGTCCTTATTGATCCATTGGTGTGGATGCTGGCAGGGTGCTGCTTACAGCTAGGGACACACCAACATGGGATATCTCTTCAGCATGCTGCATTCTGTTGCTATTCCCATACAGAGGTGGAGGTCATATTGTACTCATTCCCAACAGCAGGAATAAGACCTGTGAGGTATATGTGGCTGATGGTTGGATGAGCTGGGTGCATGTGTGTTATGCAAGCTACTTGCAGCTGGCTCACAGATATACTTGGGGCATTCCACGTATGCTGGTTTGTGCAGGGACATCAGCAGTTTCTCCGTACTTCATACCTGTGCCTTTTGTGGTCTGCCAGTGTTTGGCCAGATGACATCAGTATTCCATACTACACAGCCAACTAATGTGCTGCTAATCTGTATGTACAATTCCAAAGGTGTGTCCTTTTGACAGTAACATTTTATACACTCTCTGTCTAGGGTACTTCCACCTGTGTACTGCTTGTATGTCTGGGCCCACATTCATGCCATGTCCATCTTTCAGATGGTGACAGATATTACATCCAAATAATTAGTATGGATTACTGCTAGAATGTGTCTTGCTGGGATGCATTGTGTTTGGCACTGCAGTTGTGAGAACTTGGCCCTGTCATCAACAGTACTGGCCAATGGCCACCAGGACACAACTCACCATGCCTACATGTTGACCACTTTCACACAATATAGAGCACACCCCAACCCAACACACACAGCCCTGCATATTGTACATGTGCTACAATCTATCCTGCTACTTTGGCCAGCTCAGGTAATCTGTGCTCCACTGTCATTATACCTACACATACATGTTACTACATTTCTACATATTATTGTGGGGGGCACATCTGACAACTATACACATTTGCTATGACTGTACTGGTATTTCAGGTACTCTATTTCATTATGTATTCTGACCTATCATGCAGACTAGAGGCATATCAGTGTACTACACTTCTTAGGTTTTATTGACCTACATTTCAGTTTCAGACATCTTACCCTTCAGAACTAACATCCCACTGACTGACCTGTTGTAGTCTGTCTGTACAGGTCTGGGGGGGGTGTTCTCCATAGCCATCAATCAGAGGCCTTGTCACAGCCTTTCTTTTTGTTTGTCTGCACCTGTCCTGCTGGCTGAGACTGTTGTTGGATATGTGAGCCTCACTGACATGCATGTGTGTGTCCTATGGACACACATTTGGCCCACCTCATGTCCTGCAGTGGGTCTTGTCACCTTGTCTAGTACTGCCTACTATGTTGATACCAGCATTTGTTAAGGATTTCATGCTGCCGATATAGGTGCCTACTATCTGCTGGTATCCCATTTAGCCACATGATTCCCTAACATGCTCACATCAATACCATAAATACAGGTAGCAGAACATACTATTTCATTCAGAAATTGATAGTGAGCATGACTTAGCTTGTGGCTGTGCCAGTATTGAAGAAGGTGCTGGAGAGCTATGTTGGATGCACATAGTACACTCCCTGTACATGGTTAAGCACAGGTAGTGTCATGTTTGGCATCCATTTTACTCTATGTGTGAGTTGGAGTGAGGTGTAATTCCCTGGATTCCTACCATGTAATTGTATGGGCTATGTGTTGCCTCTTTCCCAAGGTCTGGGCATACTGGACAAGCCTGCCCTTCTGTCTACTGGGGCAGGGTCAGGTTGTTCCTCCTCCGAGTCACTCTGTGCCTGCGCAGGCCTTGGCATTGGTGTGGGGCTGTGTGGCCCTGCCCCATGCTGTTCCTGCTGCAGCTGTTTCTGCAGGATCATATTGTGTAGCATGGCACATACAATGACAATTTGGGTACATGTAGATGTTGAGTACTGCAAGGCTCCACCAGATATGTCCAGGCATTGGAACTGTGACTTCAGCATCCCAAACACACGCTCTAGTATGATTCTGGTCTGTGCATGTACCTCATTATGGAGTTCTTGTTTAGGTGTGTGTGCATTTCTGATGGGTGTCATTAGCCACAGCTGCAGTGCATAATCAGCATCCCCCACTAGGTGGCCCTATGGTATGTCCCATTGGCAAATCTCTGGTACAGCTGCATCATATGCCAGATGTAGGAGTCGTGATAGCTACCAGGGCTGCCAGCACACACATTTATTATAATACCCTGGGCATTGCACACAAACTGGTAGTTGATGGAGGGGAAGCCCTTGTGGTTTATGTAGACGCTACCCTGCTCACCGGGTGGTACATTGATGTGTATGTGTGTGCAGTCTATAGCACCCACTACCTCAGGGTATTCTGCTATTTGGTGGAAGAGATGCATATTGCTTGTCAATGCCTCATGGCTGTTGAGGAAATATATGTGCTCACCGGCATGTGCTGACATGGCATCCAGAAACTGGTGGAGTACCCTGGAAGTTGACGCCTGTGAGATCCCCATGATATCCCCAGTTGGCCTTTGGAAGGTACCTGTGGCTAGTATTCTTAAGCCTACACATACCTTGGTATCCACTGGGATGGATTCCCCTCTGCTGGTTCTGTGTGTGAGGCATGGCCGGCAAAGCTAAAGATTTGCTGTAGGAGGTCTCTGTCCACCCTATAGTGCTCCACTATCTCCAGCTCATGTAGCCCCTGGTAGGTTACCCTAGGTCTGTACACTCTTCTCCTTCTTCTCACTGTGGGTTGGTCAACAGCATTCTCATCCTCACCACCCTGCAAATGCAGCCCCTATCATTTTGTTGCTTTTGTTAGGTAAAATTTCCCTGTTTGTGTACACCAGTGGCGTAGAGTTTGTTGGAAAAAACAGAGGAAAAGGTGTTTGCATAGTTTATAGTAGTGTGCTAGGCTGAGCTGGGCTGCTGACTGTGTAATTGGCTGATTCTGATAATTTCACCTGCCACCTATGCTAGTTCTCCTTGGTTACCTTCCTACTGCTGTTTTCCCTTCCCATTGCCTTCCTGTTTAAGCCCCGAGGTTCTACATGCAAACCCAGTGCTCAGATGTGAACGGAGCTGCTATTTCCTGGTTTACTTTTTTTTTTTTAAACCCGTTGCATGGCACACACACCCATTTAGGCAATGTAAAGTGTGCTTGGCAGCTTCGGACACACTCCCTTCCTTAGCTCTGCTAAGCTAAGGGCAAACCCGAGCCACAGAGCTCCAATACGCATACAGTATGCCTGACACACCGCTCTATGATGTCAGCTAACTCATAGGCTTGCACCATGGTTTTCCTGCACCTACACGGTTGGGCGCAGGCTAGCCATGAGGGGAAATCTGTGATTCAGTATCATTCCCCTCATTTGCATAGAGTTGCCTGCTAATGCCTAGTTACAAGTCCCATGCTGAGCCTTCCCCCTTAGCAACCACTATTCACTGGCCTTGTTGTCTTCTGCCTGCCACTGACTATAATGGCAAAATTGAGATTTTGCAGAAAATGTTTTTTTCAAGGTTTTACTTTTATTTTCTGGCCAATCCCGTTTTCCACGCCACTGCCCTGCGCTTAAACTGCTGAAATAGCAAAAAAAAAAAAAAGTTTTTTTTTTTTATTTTGCAACTGTTTTCCATGCCACTGGCCATATGTTTGGCCATTGACATGCTTTCCACATTATATACACCCTTTATTTGGAGCTGTCATGTCTCCATTTTGTTATTTGCAGAAATGTACTCGGTTACTAACCGAGTACATTTCTGCAGGTTACACTAATTCTGCACGAACGGCTGACAGCTTCCTGGATCACTAATTCATCTCATTTGCATGTTTTTCAACAGCAAATGGGGTAATTAGCATACAGGAGCTGTGTCTATGCAGGAATAGCGCAGGAGCGCTCATGTACGTCCTAGTAGCTTGTTACTGTATCTCTCGGCAGCCATATTGCCTCCAGCAGCTCCTGCACTATTCCTGCATGCTGTGCAGAGCTTGCTGAATCCTGAGGGAGGTCTTTTCCATCTGGAATAAGTTAGAAATGATAAAGCAGTATGTGTTACCTCACATTTTCTAACCATTGTAGGCTTTGAGTTTTGTTTAGGACATGAATTTTCAAAGTTAAAATATGATGACTAAAACAATACTATGAGGAAGACTATCCTCTCACAGTTTGAACCTACCAAAGATAATGTGATGTGTAATGCTACTATACTGGAGATTGTTTGACTAAGTGGTACCCCTTAGTTCAGCAAATGAATGGCTTCTAGAAAAGATAATACATTTAGTAGCAGACCAAAAAAGCTTTTGTTTAGGGAAAGGTAGACTTCATGATGATATTTAGAAAGACAATGGGCAGGATTCACGAAGCCTCCGTGTAAGAGTTATAACTCTTACACGGAGGCTGCAGTTAAACAGAGTGATGTCAGCATGCTCTGCATATTCATGAGAGCATGCTGAATCACACCTAAGTCTAACACGGTCCGTGTAAGACATGTGGGGGCGTGTCCGTAGGCTGAGCCCTGCAAGCGGACACGCCCCCAGAAGTGTAAAAGTGCCCAAAGTAGACACCCACAACAGAGTCCACGGAAATGTGAATAAACACAACACAACACATGCCCCTACAGACTATGAAACATAAAAGAAATATAAATAAACATGTCATTCTTATTTTAAATTGTAAAAATGTTTAACTGTGAGTGCGCTCGTGTGCGCGGGCATGCCCGTAGCGCAGCTACAGTTAGCAGTCAATGGGAAAGCATATAAGAAATAATATGCAAAATAAGCCAGGAAGCAATAGCGTAGCGGTAGAGATGTCGGCTGCAGAGCAGGCATTCATGGTTCGAGCCCCCACAACACCATTTTTTTTTTTTGCAAAATAAGCAGGAAACAAGTCCCTGACAAATATGTACACATAAAACCGCAATATATGTAAATTGTAATGAAATAGCCCATATATATTGAAGAAATGTGAGGTAACAAAAGACTAAAAAATGCCAGATGTGCCCATAGCTGAGCTACAGTTCAACAGGGTGAGTGCATGTGCCCGTAGATGAGCAGTGGTTTAACTGGTGCAAAATGAGTGCCCGTAGCTGAGCATAGGTTTAACACGCTAAATATATGTGCCCCTAACTGAACTGAGCGGAATATGCATGCCGATAGCCAAATGAGGCTTAAAGCAGCATACCCCATTTGCGCGGAGCTGCGCACCGCGCAAACAAGCTAACCGACGGGCAACGTTGAGCAAGCCGTATCAAAACTGCCTTTACACAGACACACCCCTCAGCATGTCTAGACAGTCATGAAAAATAAAAAACAGTGGTCAGGTTCGAACCCAGGATACTATACACCATAGTCAAGGTACAGAACCACTAAGCCATGACAGCAGTGCCTAGAAATGCAATAATAGCTAATATATAGGAATGAATACAAACTACAGCATGACAATGCAGGTTTACTGAAGTTGATACAATTCCAAAATGGCCAATCACAGATATGTGAGGGAAAAACGGACTATATAAGCCCCATAGGCGGGAATACACAGCATAAACGATTGTAGAACAGACCTGCAGGCAGAATGTCAGGTGTAGGAGAGGGTAGTCGCTTTCAAGCACAGAGGTGGGGTGTTGAGGAGTCCAGGTACATGGCCTGGCTCCTAGTCCACAATCATGAGGCCCAACTCATGCAGGGCCAGGTCCTCTGGGGAGCGTACAGGGCTGAGGCGTGGGACCGGTTGGCTCATGAACTCACCAGTGCCACAGGGATTCCAAGGACAGGTGAGCAGGTCCATCACCACCATGCAGACCTGAAGAGATGCAAGCAGGACCAACTGAACCTTTGGATCCAGGAGGCCCTGCAATCACCCAACGCCCCACCACTGAGTAAGTAACAATTAATTATGTATGTAAAAAGTTAAACTAGCTGAAATTATGGAGATGTGTATTCCAATATTACTTCATTTATATTACAGCTGCAGGTGTCCGTTCTGCGAACCGCAGAGCCTATGGCGATAGGCTGGTGCGGTTGCGCCACTAGGCAAGTCAGTAATCCACTACCACTAACTGTAAAGAAATATAAAAGTATGACAGTCAGCAAAAGAGTGCAGTGTAGCCAGTAAGGAATAGAATCTGCAAGTAACAGTGTGAAAGTGTATGCAAGTATTGCTTGATTACAAGAGTTCCCAGCCTGTAAATGTAAACTAAACATGAAACTGTCCAACATATATTCAGAAATAAAAATGCCCTGCCTGTAAGAAAATAGTACACAACCTGCAGCAGGATGTAAAGTATAGCTGCAGAAGATGATGAAATCACATGTGTGAAATATATCCTTGTGGAAATACTGAAACATGACAGAAGTGAGACTGCTGGAAAGTATTGTAATAACTACTGTTAAAACATGTCAATAAAGCCTAGAAGTACCATCCTGAATAGTAACATGAAAGCAAGTGAGAGAGTGTGAGAGAGTGTCATGGATCCAGCAATACAGTAGTAATAACCCCTGAATAAAGTATGCTGCAGTCAAGACAGAATTAAATGCATGTGAGACTCAGAGCCAAACAGCAAAATCTGTGCAAAGTGTTGCTGCATGTGGAATGTGTATCCCAAAATCTGGATATGTTGCTCCCAGTCTGAAATACGCAGATAGGATGATTGTCTGATATACCAAACATCCACACTTGTCTACAGGTATATAAAGCAAAAGGAGCAGGATGATGTATCTGAACAAAGCTTGATATGAATGTGTATGAAGAACACTAAAATGTATATTGATGTTGCAGTAACAGTCCTATCAGCAAGGTGAAGTAGTTAGCATATAGGACACTGTAGTTAGAACAGTAGTGTGCATATAACTGTAGCCATTAGAAATGTACAGCATATGTATTGGTATTCGAAGGTGTTAATATTACCTTATTTACCCCACCCTATAACCACCTATAACCCATTCCATGTGAAAATGGTATGTGCAATCACAATTAACACCCCTGGACGTTTGTCCTGTTGGGCCATATATATTTGCATGTCTGTTGATGCATCTGCCCTGTTCATACACCCACACCTGATGGCCTGTTGCCATCAATTATCCCTGCATGTTGTTGGACTGTGTATTTCTGTTCAAATTATGCATGTGTTATGCACGCTGTTCAATGGTGGGAATACCTGGATGTTTGGTTAATGGGAATACTAATGCATGCTGTTACAACTAACTGTGAATGGTATTATATGTCACTAACCCAAACTGTCATGACATAATGCAAAATATAGAACGACAGGGAAGGCGGGTTCCAGCGGACCCACCTCTCCCACCTCAGCTGGCGAGTGCACCTGGCACTAGTGCCGAGTCTGGACCCTCCTCCGGTGGCCCTATGCCACCTGCAGGTGGAAGCGCTGCAGGGTATGGGGCTCGCCCCCCCCTCTGCAAGTGTGGCCGGAGGAGATCCACCTCTCACCCTCCGTAGCGTCCGGACTGTGGTGCGTAGGGAGATTCGGGACTCTGTCCTTGAGCCCCTACGCCAGCTCGAGGCATGGGTGGCGCAACTAACGGGCATGCCCGTTGCCCCGCCTACACAGCCCCCAGTACAGCCCTGCCCTGGGCAGTGAAGGAACAGTGGCAACTGCCTATGGGTGGGGATATCAGTTCCACTGTTGCCATCTGTGGGCTCATGGGCTCTGGACATCCCAACCTCCGTCCCCGTCAATTGTGTAACCCCCCCACACGTGTCATACACCGCCCCTGTATGTGTCTTGTTTGTCTTGTCTGTTTACCTACCTAGCCTACCTCTCCAGCTGAACCGACTTCCTTCACCTGACATACCACTCTTACCTGAAAAAAAAAAAAAAAAAAGGGCACTCTGTACCCACAAAAATTACGCCCATACATAGCTGCCCATTACGCACACATGTCCACTGGACATGGAACCTATCAATTACAATTGGCTGTACAACAAGTATTATTGTTGTCCTGACACCTCTCCCAGGGGTGGAAGGTTTCAAATGTCACACCAAATTACATACATATGCACAGCTGTTGCTGCAGAAGAAATGGGCAGCTATGGGCCTTACCTACATCCCTCCTGCACATCCCAAGCTTGTTTCCCTACTGTCTTACCCTCTTTGTGACCCCTTTTCACCACTTTCCTGTCTCCCCATTTTCTTTTCTTTCAAAGAAAATAGCGGTGTATGCGCCAGAGTAAGCACTGTTAAGCGGTTGTAACCAGATGTCCGCATGAGCTAACCGCCAGTGCGCATGCGTGAGCTCAGCAAACCAGCTAGCCCGGTTACAACTGCTTAAAAGTGCCTTAGTCACTGTGATTGACAGGTCCTGTACTCAGTTCAAAAGAAAAATAAACTCCCACTGTCAGTCCCGAACCCAGGACCTTGGAAACACTAGTCTGTACAACCTACCACTAAGCCATGACTCTTATACAAACCCATTGTGCTAAAATAAATATAACATGTAAAAGTAGGGATGAATGTAAAGGGAATATAGGATGTGTAGTACACAAAGCATGCCATTTAAAATAAATGTCACAAACAATGGATAGCCATAATAGTAGTGTGTGAAAAGAAACAGCCATTCTAGTTGGCAGCCTGTAGATAATAAATTCAGTTAAAGTACATAGATATATGTATGCATATGTACATATATATATATATATATATATATATATATATATATATATATATGTATATATATATATATATATATATATATATATATATATATATATATATATATATATATATATATATATATATATATAAATATATCTAGATATACTAGATATACTTGGAGTCAATGTGCATACACACTTGCTACAGGGAACATGAAAGAGGAATGGAGAACTGTGAATATACAACACAGCCTGAAGCATGAGAGAGATACTAACCTTTACAGTCACAGAACACTGTCCACAGCATACCAGCATGGTCCCGCCCACACAATCTGAAAGGGCAACGCCTATCACACATACCCTTTTATAGCACTGACCTGAAATCACAGTGAGAACTGCAATCAGTACACAACCCGACTGTATGCAATTAGCAAATGCTGGCCGTCAATTGATGCAGAGGCCATCACATGGACCTATGCAAATACCTACACAAGCATCCAGTGCTAACACTCCCCACATGCAAGAAATTAATTGCATTGTCTGTAAGCAGACAGAGAGAGGCTGAGAAGTGGAAGAGAGAGAGAGAGAGAGAGAGCAAAAAAAAAAAACACACTGTGACTCTCCCTACCCGGAAGCTGTCAGTAGTGACAGTAATAGCAGCAGCAAGCAGAAGCTGTGGAACGCAACCAGCTGC